>NC_134783.1:75862193-75867193 GCF_046742065.1 Oratosquilla oratoria
ATCATTATCATTCAGGGAGTCCCATGGGACTATGTCACTATCACCGTATCACAGAAAATAAGTTTTTGTATCAAATTGGTTATAATTTAGAGCTCTTACCTCTATTCAGTAAACGAAGACAGTGACTTGATTAGTTATAAGGAGTGAAATGCAGAAGATTGTGACGTCATGTCGTCGTTGCTTGGAAAACTACGCATCATATGATTCATACGGTTCGTAATATTTTAATAAACTCATTATGACTCATAGATGCTAATTCTGGAGTTGACTATACTTTTAAATACTGAATATGAAATTTTTTAGATATTAATGGTCAGAAAATATGTAATCGGAAAATTGTGATAGATGTTAATTGAGGAGTTGACTATACTTTTAAATAATGAATATGAAAATTTTAAATATTAATGGTCAGAAAATATGTAATCGGAAAATTGGAAATAAAAAAATTGGCAAATTGGAAAATTAGCAGTCTTGACGTCACGCGCTCAGAGATGGGGTTCCTTAGGACCCACAGAGCTGATGTCGTGACGTCATGTCTCTTCTTATTGGCTAGTCCTCAGTCGTGACGTCATATCTCTTCTTATTGGCTGGTACTCAGTCGTGACGTCATATCTCTTCTTCTGATTGGCTGGGAAAAGGTTTCAAGCAAGCAAGCAAGCAAGATGACAAACAAGATTATCAGAATTTTATAAGTATATATATATACATATATATATATATAATATGTATATATATATATATATATGTGTGTGTGTGTGTGTGTGTGTGTGTGTGTGTGTGTGTGTGTGTGTGTGTGTGTGTGTGTGTGTGTGTGTGTGTGTGTGTGTGTGTGTGTGTGTGTGTGTGTGCGTGTGTGTGTGCGTGCGTGTGTGTGTGTGTGTGTGTGTGTGTGTGTGTGTGTGTGTGTGTGTGTGTGTGTGTGTGTGTGTGTGTGTGTGTGTGTGTGTGTTTTACCTTTTGGGATGATAGTTGGAGACCTTTCAATGAGTTTTACATCAAGCTTAATAATTTGTCACAATAGTGTTAAATATAAAATCGAATGGGAAGAAGATAACCAATTCCCCTTTCCAGAAATATCAGATATCAAAGGTGTGAGTCATTTGTCCTTCATGGTCTACAGAAAGCCAACACATACCGGTAGCTACCTAAATTTTTTCAGTTACCATCCAGAAAGGGTTAAGATAAGTGTTGCTTCGGGTCTACATTTAAGAGCATTAAGAATTTGTAGCGCCCAATTATTAGATCAAGAATTAGAAACAATAAACTCACAGTTGAGCAAGTTAGGTTACCCAAAATGGTTGTTGACAAAAGTCCTTAGCAAGGCAAAAACCAGTTATCATAAGAACTTTTTCCAAAAAAAGATCCAACACAACTGGGTTAATAACTGTATCAAAATTACCTATAATCAATCATTGGACGATGTATCTAAAATGTTACCACAAGATAAAATCAAATTAGTCTTCAATTACCCTAATCACCTTTGTCATAAAGTAAAAGAGCACCAAAACTCTGTAAGATACGCACAAAACAATTCAGCGGTTTTCCTCCATATATTCACGAAGGATCACCGCATGGATTATAAATTATTCATAAATGTAATTGTAGTTTTAGGAGAGAGATTGTTGAATCTTTTCTCATCAAACACCTGCCAAATTTTAATACTTCTAAAGGACAATGGTCACCAGATTGCATCACAACTTATGCTGTTAATAAATTGTTGCCACCTATCTCGAGTCCGCCCCACTTCGGACATGTGACTTGAGCCACCTTCCCCTGTTCCTATTATGTATCATTCTTATTGTATATATTCTTGTCATCTTAGCTCTGTACTTATCTGATGAAGAGGATCACGTTGTGGTCGAAATATACAGATCGTCTGTTTCTTTTGCTTTGTTTTTCCGACTGTGGGTTATATTTAAACATTTTACGAATGTGCTATATGTTATACATTATATGTGTATGTGTGTATGTATGTGTGTGTGTGTGTGTGTGTGTGTGTGTGTGTGTGTGTGTGTGTGTGTGTGTGTGTGTGTGTGTGTGTGTGTGTGTGTGTGTGTGTGTGTGTGTGTGTGTGTGTGTGTGTGTGTGTGTGTGTGTGTGTGTGTGTGTGTGTGTGTGTGTGTGTGTGTGTGTGTATGTGTGTGCAGAAAGAGGATGCCAAATTTTGATTCGTGTGAGAGATTCCGTAGGGCAAGGAACTCTGTTACATTATTGCTTGTATTTTATGCTTGTGGCACTGTGGGATGTCATTAAATGGGTATCATTTGCTGATGTATTGTCTAAATGACGGCACCGTTAGCCGGAGTGTTTGCGTTCAAATCGGTAAGTGACGATTAATGGAAACAGACTACATAAGTCAGAGTATGCTTGGCTTCTGCTGTCTGGAAGTCCAGATTTAGTTTTGATTCAGTCCTTGTGAAACGTATCCATCAAGCTGTACTCATATTATGGACTAAAGATAATTTTTGAGTCACATCCAAAGTAATGATATCTATATCTCACCAAACTGGGGATACATAGGAATTGTCACGAATGCACAGCCAATGGCGTATTATCATTAATAGTATGTTTAGTTATGCAGGTGAATGACATGGAAATAATGAAGACATTCTAGCCCGTTCTTAAAATCAGTTACTTTTGTACAGGGTGACTCAAAAGCAAGAAGGGGCAACTGTTCATACTCCAGGAGAGACAGTGTAGTTGCTGAGGAGGCAATGTTTCTATATTGTATTAAAATCTATACAAGTAATTTCAACAACAAGGCATTTATTAAAGATTGAAACACCTCAGTGACTTTTGGGCCATCCTGCAGTAGAACATTCACAGGTTTCCTTCTATCACTTAGGATTTTTTATGTCAATTTGTGTCACATAAGACCTGGTAATACCAGTCGACCGTTCGTGTGTAGATGGTGTCCTAGTAGACGAATTTAGGTTTAAGAAAGAAATGAGCAAGAACTACTTTACTAACAGAATGGTTAACAAATGGAATAGATTTAGTAATCATGTAGTGAACGTTGAAACAACTGGCTGTGTTAAGTGAAGATTAAATGACTATGAATAGGCATGATAGGTAGTAAGGGGTACGGAACTACCTAGTGTAGGCGTTATGGTCTCTTGCAGTGTCCTACATTCTTGTGTTCCCGCGCAGTGCGGGACAGTTCGCCAGCCCCTGCCAATACTCCTTTATCCTTCAGTCTGAAAGAGTTTCCACATCATAGTTTCTCTTTCATTTCGTGATCGCTACTAGTGGGCTGTAGACAATTAGATTATTTTGTATGCTCTTTTTTAACTTTCTTTTGAAGTACACGTTGCAGCCTGTTTAGTTGAGTAACATTACAATCTGTTTACGTCACCTAGGTATCATTATATTTTCATTGTCATTACTAAAGATTTTATTCATAATTCCATTTTATCACTGAAATACTGTCCTTTTTTTTTTTTTTTTTTTTTTGAGTGTGTTGAATATGCATTCTCCAAGCCTGTTGCTCTGGAAAGTGATTTTTTTTTCTTATTGCTCTAACAAGGGATTCTTTCAGCCTGAGATGATTGTTCCATCAGCATACAATGTGCCATCACCATGATAGGTGAGCTGATGTCACGGGCAAAAGGGCTGGAGAGTGCAATTAAGCAAAATAAAAACACATTGTTTCGCATTTTAGAGCTACAAATTAAAGTAATTACAAGAAATTTTATTTCATGGTTTATTTTTCGTAATGCCTCCTCCTCCCATCCTCCCTTTCTCCACTCGTGTCTGTGTTTCATCAGAAGATCCTGGTTTTCCAAAGTTTATTTTTTCATTTAGAATTTGTATAGACAGGTACGGGAAGACCAGAAAAGAAGACACGGGACTTTGAAAGTGCGTTTATTGCGAATGTAACACTTCACTTGAACAGTTTCGGCTTTTGTCTTTCTCAAGAGTTGGTGTTCTCTTCTACCTCTCAACAATAGTCCTCTGTCCTCACCTGACGGCGTTCTCCCTACATGTTACTTCGGCGTCATGTTCTCCCTCGTGAAGGGAAAGAAACCTCTTGGTGTACAGATAGATAATGATTGATTGATTGATTGATGATTCGGTCTAACCTCGCGAACTCCCTTGTCAGGAGGCTAGGACGGTGCCCCTTACAGAGGACTTTATAGCGTTGAACTTAATGGACCATACCGCCCTTGGTCCAACTTGCTGGCGGCAGTGTTCGAACTGCCGTCATTTCGACCTCTGTCACAAGTAGCGACGCTCTAGCCCGGTCGGCCGGCGAACATCCTATATAGATAGTATTCTAAATAAATATGCGTTTATTTGTGTTTTGCTCATATACCAAAAGGATTTTTTTATGTACAATCAAGGACATTACTGTGTTCTAAAAGGCTAAAAATGGCAAAAAATTAGATAGATCAGAGCAAACGGTGTGCATTTGCAAACTGCTCCAAAACTTGAATCTTTTTAGATTTGATAACAGAATGAACCAATCCGGCTGTAGTTTTCTAAATTCTATAACGTGTTGAATAAAAACGAAGTGCATGTTTTTGTCAGACTATGCGTAGTGTATACCTTGTTAATTTTCACTTTTCCTCTACTATTTTCAAATCCGTTATGCAACATCCTTGTTTGAATGATGACAAGACTCTGGGTAAAATTGAGAGAATTTATGTTTTATAACGTAGATTTTTTCCTGTACCATGCAGTGAATCTTCCTTACCGACCAGTCCACTTTTATTTCGTTTGAATTATTCTATTTGCTAATCTCGTTGAATATTGCAGCCTTCACACATGATGCAGTTGCTGGAAATGTCAATGATAAGATTTTGACAAAAACATAGGCTATCGCACAGTTTGGTAATACGTTAGACGAGAGTTTTGAACAATTGTATTTTGTTTTGTTTAATATGACATATATTTGCTTCCAATTTTACTACTATGGCCTTTAGTTAGTATTCTCAGAACTCATTTCAATTACAAGTGTTTACTGTTTCCTATTTATCATTTTCTGATGTGAAATGCGT
>NC_134783.1:75879693-75882193 GCF_046742065.1 Oratosquilla oratoria
GCCATTCAGTAAGGAAGGAGGTAAACTATATAAGTTTCTTTTCTTTTTTTCTCTTTTTAACAAGATGGTATTGAGATGGATAAAGATCTCCACGACAAGGAAAGTAAAAGGGTTGTTGCACTTGGATTTTTTTTCCTCCAACCGATTAATCGGCGGTATCGCCCACCTAAAAAAAAAAAAAAAAAAAAAAAAAAAAAATCCGCCGGAGAATCACTGTCGCAAACTATTTTGTTTTCTCAATACTGTTACATAGAATGTCTTTTGATATGCCGGAGGAAAATTATTTCTCTCCAGCATATATTCATTCCCGAAGGCTGCGGGTTGCAAATTTGCTCCAACTGTCGGAGGAAACACTGCCCAATGTGATAACGTCTACCCCATCATTACGTGAAAGATGTCCCTACTTATGTACCATACATCGCAACACACTTAAACACACACACACACACACACACACACACACACACACACACACACACACACACACACACACACACACACACACACACACACACACACACACACACACACACACACACACACACACACACACACACACACACACACACACACATGGGCGTTCATGTCCCCACGGTAACATGCTCACACGTACACGCATCTGCGCCCGCATACATACAGTGAAGCTTCACGTAACAACAATACCCGAGAGGATAAGACGTTGACATGTAGCTTGCTCGCGAGTGTCTCTGACCTTCACTGCCTCTCTGAGATCTCTCTCCTCCTATCAGAGGCAACTCAGGATGGTGCTCCATTAATTGCAATTAATCTCTCGAGTCGTTCATTTAAACGTTGTCCAATTCGGATCTGACTTGTGGTTTGCATCACGGCTAAATAGACATCTGTGTAGAAGTCATCTCTTTCTGGGAAAAGTGAAGTCTTAATGTCTAGACTTATGTACATCAGACTAACAAGAACTTGAAGTTTTCTCTGATTGATTACATTATATGTCATTAGTTACATCAAATTTGGTAAAGTCATAGCTCAAGATTACATGAGTTGGTTGGGACAATTCTAGATTAGACATTTCTCTAATCTGCTTAGAATACCATAAGTAAATATAGATCAGGATTAAAAGATTCGACTTTGCTAAACGGAGGCATTTATCAACAACTGAGTTCAGATATTTGGTTTCGATTAGACGAAAATAATTTAAGTAATAGCTTATCAGTTGTCGCACGCACGCGCGCACACACACACACACACACACACACACACACACACACATACACACACACACACGCACACACACACATACACACGCACACACACACACACACACACACACACACACACACACACACACACACACACACACACACACACACGACTCGATGGCGCAGTTGGTAGAGTTCCCGGTCGCCACTACGGCCGTGTGGATTTGAATGCCGCCCAGGGCTGAAATAATTTCAGTATCGCTGCGCTGCGAGTCGTTACTCCAACTCTCGTGGGCGGGGAGTTGTATGTGTGTGTGTTTGTTCGTGTAAGGTCACAACATTACCCATAGGTCAGTCGTATATGAGCTCTGAGATATTTTTCGGGAGGGAAACAGCTGTTGATCACGAGTCCAAAATGTGATCCAAGACCATGGTGAATCACACACACACACACACACACACACACACACACACACACACACACACACACACACACACACACACACACACACACACACACACACACACACACACACACACATACAAACACACACACACACACACACACACACACACACACACACACACACACACACACACACACACACACACACACACATACACACACACACACACACACACACACACACACACACACACACACACACACACACACACACGCACACACACACACACACATGCACACACACACACACACACACACACACACACACACACACACACACACACACACACACACACACACACACACACACACACACACACACGCATACATACACACTCAGCCCAGGGCTGGAATAATTTCAGTACCACTGCGCTACGGGTTGTTTGTCCAACTCTCGTGGGCAGGGAGTTGGGTGTGTGTGTGCGTGTAAGGTTACAGCATTACCAATAGATCGGTCATATATGAGCTCTCAGTTCTCTTCCGGGAGGGAAATAGCTGTCGATCACGAGTCCAGCACGTGATCCAAGACTATGGTGAATCACTATGGTGAATCTCTCTCTCTCTCTCACACACACACACACACACAAACACACACACACACACACACACACGCACACACGCACACACACACACACCACACATACACACACACACAGACACACACACACACACACACGCACACACGCGCGCGCGCGCGCGCGCGCACGTTTGGGTTTTGATGCATTAAACTTGATCTCATTTCTATCTCTGAGAGCCACACGATAATTATAGATTCATTTGGATTGAATAAATGGCGGATTTCCATTGAGGGAGCCGGGCGCGGTTGGTAGAGCGCTGGCCTGGGAAGTACGGTGGTGCT
>NC_134783.1:75889693-75892193 GCF_046742065.1 Oratosquilla oratoria
GTATGTATGTATGTATATGTATATATATATATATATATATACATATATATATATATATATATATATATATATATATATATATATATATTACGGTTTGTTTTTTCCGATTTCATTAGTGGTTACCAAAAAAAATTCTGGATCACGTGCTTTTTAGTGATCATTCTCCATAATATATATATATATATATATATATATATATATATATATATATATATATGTATATATATATGAATATATATATATGTATGCGTATATATATATATGTATATATATATATATGTATATATATATATATATATATATATATGTATGTATGTATGTATATGTATGTGTGTATATATATATATATATATATATATATATATGTATATATATATGATATATATACTATTTACAATAGTATGTATTTTTTCCATAACCAGCAAGACAAGGTGGGAGATCCTCATCCCTCCTTTCTCACTCCCACCACCACCACCACCAGCACAAAGGTCACTTTCACTCCTCCTTGCACATTGATAAACCCTGCCAGGAACTTCGCCACTTCCCCAGTGACACTGACGGCTTATCCCCCAGTGTAGAGCCCCTCCTCTCACGGAACAGGCCTCCGCCGCCGCCGTCGTCGTAAAACAATCTTCTGTTCGAGGGTCGTGCCATGAATAAACGATTGAAATCGACGGTCGTCAACATTTCCCCACGTATGCTGCCGGTGTGCGAAAAAGAAAACGGGTCTCCATAGAAAATGCACCCCGGGTTTCATTTTCCGCAGCAGAAAATTGACTCCTCACTCATAGCTATTTTTTTCTATTTATTAACAGATAGCACATCAGCATTTATCATTAAAGTGTTGTTTGTTAAGATAACTTAACCTAACCTAACCAAATGACAATGAGATGAATATTTTAGTGGGGTGTCCATTTTCTATAAGGGATTTCTATAAGGGACCCATGGTTCCATTTTCCCCTATAGAAAATGGACCCCGAAAAAAAATAATTATGAGAATTTTCGCTGGTTTCACCTTAGAATAGGTATTAGCCTGAGATTACTTGGCATGACTCAGAGCAAAATTGATTAATCACGTTAAAGTCTAGGTTCTCTCAGCCTCTTTTTATTCAATCATTATTTTTTGATAACGACTGAAGTTTGGGGGAGTGGATAGGAATTGGCGTTAGGTGAACAAAGTTGATAAAGTTATCGGTCTGCGTGGGGCAGTCTATGTTCATTTCTTGCGTCAATTTTGTTCCCCAGTTATTCTTGTAGATATTCGTCTAGTTTGTTGTCTAGCTAATTGTCTAGTTAGCCGTCTGTCTAGTCGTCATTCATAATCCACAGGAATATTACCAGATGAGAAGTTGAATTCTTCCATCTATTTAACAGTTTTAATTTAATGTACAATATATAGCAGGTACAGTGTGTTTCTTTACAATTTCCTTCCTATCCAGATGTATATCTATTTTCGTCTTCGTTCAAATTTTCTTTTAGAAAACTTCCACAGACGAGCAGTTTCTCAGCTGTCCAACTTCCTTTACTCTCTCATTTTGTTGATAACATAAGAACATAAGAATGAAGGAGACTGCAAGAGACCAAAAGGCCTACAGTAGACAGTTCCATGTCCATTATCACCTATCAAACAGGCTAAACCAAGAACTCAAACACATTCTAATCATACACGAAAGAAAAAACAAATCAGTTGGCAAAATTTAATGCGAGTAGACATAATCTGAAGACTTTTTGCTTGTGTGAAGAAAATTTCACCCATCTGCTCAAATAATCCCCGTCGATATAAATAGCAATCTCAATTTTCCTGATATCCTTTCAATGTTCATGCTATACCTTCAATGAGGCCACTCTCATAGAACCTTGGGCTGAATGGGTGGTCTGCCTACAACGAAAAAAAATAAATAAATAATGTTCGCTGACGTAGCAAGCGAAAGAGGAAAAACATTCGAGTCGAATAGAAACTAGGACGGACAGTTAGATAACTAGTCTAAGCAGACGCCGGAGAAACGCATGTTGCATCCACCCACCTCTTAAGTTCCTACATATAATTTGAAGAGAGTGGGATAACATGAAGGAACTCTTCAAGTTTTGGATTAATGTGTGCAAAGCCGGATATGGCCGCACCTGCCTACATATTAGTGTATGTGTGTGTGTGTGTGTGTGTGTGTGTGTGTGTGTGTGTGTGTGTGTGTGTGTGTGTGTGTGTGTGTGTGTGTGTGTGTGTGTGTGTGAGTTTGTGTGTGTGTGTGTGCGTTTGTATGTGTGTGTGCGTGTGTTGAGTGTGTGTGTGTGTGTGTGTGTGTATGTGTGTGTGTGTGTGTGTGTGTGTGTGTATGTGTGTGTGTGCGTGTGCGTGTGTTCACCATGGTATCGGATCACGCGTTAGACTTGCGATCGACAGCCATTAACCTCCCGAACGAGAGCTCAGAGCTCGTATGACCGATCTATGGTAATACTGTGACCTTACACGCACACACACCCCCAACTCCCCGCCCACGAGAGT
>NC_134783.1:75899693-75904693 GCF_046742065.1 Oratosquilla oratoria
GGAAGGAGAGATAACAGAGGTGATTATAGATAAATTTAAGATTAAAAATGGGACTAGAACTAAATATGAGAGGTAGGAATTTATCTTTTGTGCTTAAACGAGAAACTATGGCAATGGTATTGAAAAAGAGGTAAGCAAAACAGCTAAGGATAAAGTAGGGAAAAAGTTGTACATGCACTTGGGAATCAGTCATCACCTATTAGTATATGAACCTGATATTCTGTACTTAGCTGAGACCAAGCTAGCAATAATTCTTAACTTACAAGTGAGGAAAGTTAGATGCATATTTTGGAGATGTGACAGGAGATATGAAATAGAAGGTGGGGATGGTAGTTTTGAATCTTACATATAAGTAGTTGAAGTAGTATCAGGCTGAGAATTAGAACCAAAAGGCTATTTAAAAGAAATTTCATGATAGTGTGCGTCCTTTGTTCCTCTCCCATGGAAAGGCTTGGAATTATGACAAATACCAAGTATTATTCAAGTAACATACTTTCTTCAAAAGGAAGAAAAGGGTTAAACAAGTGACAATATAAACATAATGGGAGACTTAAATTGCAATGAGATGAAATGGGAGGAATGGGAGCCATGTGGCAGAAATAGTGGAGGGAGTGAAGGAGACACAAAGAAAGGAATGAGGAATGAAAGAAAGAAAGAAGGAGAGGGAGGGAGGAATGGGAAAGAAGGGAAAGGGGGGGGGAGCCGGAAGTAGACGAGGGGGATAAACGGAGAGAGAGATAAAGAGACAGAGACAGAGAGAGAGAATAAAATGGAAAGAGAAGGAAAAGAGAGAGAGAGAAAGAGAAAGGAAGAGGAAAAGAGAGAGAGAAAAGAAAAAGAAAGAGGGAGAAGAGAGGGAAAGAAAGAGACAGAGAAAAGAAAAAGAAAGAGGAGGGAAGAGAGAGATAGATAGATAGATAGAGAGAGAGAGAGAGAGAGAGAGAGAGAGAGAGAGAGAGAGAGAGAGAGAGAGAGAGAGAGAGAGAGAGAGAGAAAGAGAGAGAGAGAGATAGAGAGAGAGAGAGAAATGAGATTGAAAAAGAGAGGGGGGTAAGGGATGGTGAATGAGTGAAGGTTAGGATAAAGGAGAAGAGAGGGTAGGAGATAGGGCGAGAGAGAGTGAGGAGGAGAGAGAATAAGAAAGGAATGAGAAAAGAGGGAGGGAAGGAGAAAAGAGGATGAAAAGAGGGAGAGGTGAAGAAAGTAGAGAAGAAGGAAAGAAGACATGTAGAGACGATGGAAGGAGAAAGAAAAGTAAAAGGCAGGGAGGAAGGAAAAAAGGAAAGGCGATTTTGTATGAGGGAAAGAAAGAGGAGGGAAGAAGGGAGAGAGAAGGTGAGAGGAAGGAAGAGGGAGGAAGAAAAGAGTGAGGGGCAAAGTAGGACGAAACAAGTGAATGATAAAGGTACGCTAGGTATTGCTCGATAACATACTGCTTTTTTTTTTTTTGCCACTTCGTTTGAATAGAAACGACTTCGGTAACTATTTTTTTTCCAAATGTCAAATTACTCTTGCGTGAGAAGTTGAATGACGAATTAAGAGAAGTTAAAACTATACAAATGTCAGACACATTGTTGAGATGTTCTTACGGAAGTCTAGGATATTGTAACCGAAGTCGTTTATGCTAAAAAACGAAGTAGCAAATGCAAGTAGCATGCTAGCCTAGTGTCCTGCCACCTTAAGAAAGAACAAAATTAAATACTCTAAAACAAAAATGCGTTAAAGACAACTTCAGCAACTACAAATGTCAAACTATAAGAATGAACTTCCTGAGGAAAGCCTGTCATTCACTGTCAGCCTCAGTCTCTCAAGACGCAAATGTGACTTTGAAGTAAGTAGAAATAATGTCGTCAGTCATATTGTCAGTGGATGGAATAATCCCACCACCACCCACCCCATCCTCACCCTCCACCGAACCCCCCCAGAGACGGTGAGTGACATGTAGTATAATTCCAAGTTTTCAATTTCAGTTGGGCAAACACTTGAAGCAATTTATTTTAATGTTAGGCAATTATCCAATTAGATTTTTAATTCGTTTACTTACCTGTTTGTGTATTTGGTCATTCATTTGATTTTTTATTGTTATTTTTCTGCTTTCGAGCTTGTTCTGGACCGGAAGGCCAGATTTTTGGCAGTTAGCCAAAGTGCAAACTGAGACGTACTGTAGGCGACACAGACGACGCAGCACAGACCAGAGGCAAACTTCCTGTTGCTGAATTAAAGTGCAGTTTGAACTTCTCTCTCACTTCAAATGCTTTTAAGTGTACTGCATCAGCATTTCAAGTGAGAGTAAAGTTCAAAATATACTTTAATTCAGCAACGGGAAGTCTGTCTTTGTTCTCTGCCGTGTCGCCTGCATCTCAGTTTGTGCTTAGGCTTACGCTTTGTTGTCACAGTAATCTAGTTCATGGTTTAAAGAAGATCTAGCTTACAGGCGAGGACTCAGACTACAATAAGAGGACCAGATAACAGAAGAAAGGAAAAATATTAATATATTTTCTTTTTTTTATAACCAAACGTATGTTCTGCTTTCTTCTATTTTTATCTGGAGACTAAAAGTCTGAAAGCATAATTTAGTTCTATTGAAATATTAGCACGGAACTAAAACTGTTACCACAGTCGGAGCAGAACAAAAAGGACACGGGGAGTCTATATATTTCGACTGCTTACTGCAGTCCTCTTCAGTAGTACTACTGAAGAGGGCTGCAGTTAGCAATCTCTTCTGCTCCAACTTTGGTATTAGTTGTGATTTATAGATGTGTTACTAAGTTTTTCATCAGTGCTTAGCACGGAATTTTTGGTAACCACGTCTGATGCCAACAGTTACAGGTGATTTCTACTTGCTCAAGAAGTCCGAATACTAAGGACAATGGTGGCTACCTCGCCTAAATCGTAGCGCCTTCTAGCTTGAGTATTTGACTTTTTCATTTATCTGTGATGCCTCCAAATGTGGGACCGTCCATCAGCTGAATGAAATAATGGAATAATTGTATAGTATATCTATATACCAAGGGCTTTTTCCCCCTTATAAAGGGGGTAGCCAAGCCAAAGGCACGCACCCACTCCCACAAGTTCCACTCCTACCTATTTCACTTCCACCTATTCCATTCCCATCCACCACCCTTGAGAGTGGAGCAATGGATGGAAGACATTAGATATTTTCATGATGGTACCGGGTTGCTACTGATTTTAGCCTTTAGCTGAATGAAATTGTTTAATCTTCGTGAGGTGCCGTCTTCGATCTGCCGGTCATATATATTTCCATGCATTTGGGTTTGAGGATCTCCTGTCACTAGCAAAACCTGTTAACACAGACAACGAAAGAGATAAGAGGGCTGAAGTGGGGATAGTAATAGAATGTCAAGTAGATTTACGAGTACAAATGGTCGGATAAGGTCAAGTGTACAAGAACTTAAGACTTTGGAGGGAACGGGAGAAGAGAATTCTCCTAAAGAATTGGATAGCAAGAGCAGGAGGGGCAGTAGGCGCAGGAGGGGCAGAAGGTGCAGAAGGGGCAGCAGATGCAGGAGTAGGAGGGAGAGTAGGAGGGAAAGGGGCATCAGGAAGAGGGGCAGAAGGGAATGAAAAAGCTTTAGAGATGGAAGTTCTAAGAGTGCATATGAAACGACGGCAAACAATGACCGAGAGGAGTAGAGGAGACGGAAAAGTGAGGAAAAGAAAAAGAAAGTCAAAGGGGAATGATCGTAATTGGAGGGAGAGGACGGAAGGGAGAGACATGGGGCAATGGTTAAGGACAAGAGAGAGCCAACAGAGAAAAGAAAGAGAAAGAAAATGAGAGTGATGAGGCTAGAAATGGACAAAGGAAACTCGAAGGGGGTAAGTGGTGATAGGGGCTGTAATAAAAGACGGGCGTTGAAGAAGAGGATAGAAAAAATGTGATATAGTAGACGATAGATGCCGGACAAGCAAACGAGGGAGGAAGAGAGGGAATAGGGTTGATTGTCAAATGCGCTGAAGTACTGTACTCTATTCTGTCAAGCTTAATGAATGGCCAATGGGAAAAGGACATTTATTGGAATTATTGTGGAAACGGGTTACACTTTACAAGGTGAACTGGGGAAATGGTATTGGCATGGCATCATCATCATCATCATTAATCGGGGGCATACGCCAGGGAGCGCGTTGCTTCACGCACACGCCGACGCCAGTCCCCACGATTTTTCCGAGGAGCAAGCTCCCATGCAGCCACCCTTCCTCCCTCCCTTCCCACTCCAAACAAACCTCTCGACAGGTTTGATCAATTTGCCCCATCCATGAATTGTGTGGGCGCCCCTTTCGCATCCTCCATCGAGGGTTGTCTCTTCACTTGGTGCGTTGAGCAATAGAACCCAAGGATGCATACCGAAATGTACTGCATGTGACATGAAATTATCATTTATTATCATTGTTATTATTACTATTCTTCTTCTTCTTCTTCTTCTTCTTCTTCTTCTTCTTCTTCTTCTTCTTCTTCTTCTTCTTATCATTATCATTATTATTATTATTATTATTATTATCATTATCATAATTATCATTATTATCATTATTATTATTATTATTATTATTATTATTATTATTATTATTATTATTATTATTATTATTATTATTATTATTATTATTATTATTATTATTATTATTATCATTATTATTATTATTATTATTATTATTATTATTATTATTATTATTATTATTATTATTACTATGATGATTATCATTATTATCATTATTATTATTATTATTATTATTATTATCATATATTTTTTATTATTATTATTATTATTGTTATTATTATTATTATCATTATTATCATTATTATCATTATCATTATCATTAATTTGATCAATTATTGTCATTATTATTATTATTATCATCATTATCACTTATTATTATCATTATTATTATTATCATTATTATTATTATTATCATTATTATTATTATTATTATTATTATTATTATTATTATTACTATTATTATTATTATTATTATTATTATTATTAAAA
>NC_134783.1:75917193-75927193 GCF_046742065.1 Oratosquilla oratoria
GAAGTTTGCACTTGGGGGCAAAATTTCCATTACGAGTAAGAGAGAAAACCTCTGTAATTCAGGCATAGGGTCTGCCCCTCAACTAAATATAATCCCATGGCGTTTTCCAAAGCAGAAATTATACAACACTCCATTGTATGAAGAATTTTTATTTTTTCATTTCTTCATTTATCTATCTATTTATTTGTTTATTTATTGTCTGTGGTTTTCTCGCGTCCCCATCCCCAATGTTTTTTTTTTCTTCTTTTCTTTTTATCCTCAAGTGGCCGCCCATACACCACGTACGCCAACGTTACATGAGTCATTAGATTCAAAAGGTTATGGTATTATCTGAATAACCAGAGGGAGATGGAGATGGTAGGTTTTATATCAAGTTTTAGTTACTGCCGCCGGGGTGATTTCATTAAGCTGATTGAACTTGTCCATTATCTGGCCGCATCCGGTGCCGCCGCACAGTGTATCACCGGCCTAAGACATCCTGGCGGGCGCGAAGTAAGATGTAGTCTGTTGAGCCATCGTTGAGGAAAGGGTGATGCAGGAGTATGCCTTGAGGCACCTTTTCCAATACAGCACTCGCCTGTATGACTTTCCTTTCCTTTTTCTTGAGGAAAATGCCTCGCATTGACCTCTCCAAGACTCTTGAATTTGACCTTTCTTTGTTCGCCTCCCTTTGTGGGTTTCTCACACCCTTGTGTGTTGCTTCCGTCTTCTGTCCTCTTGGAGTGTGGTTTTCCTTCTGTTCGTGGGATTCTTTTTCTCTCTTTCTCTCTTTCTCTCTTTCCCTCTTTCTCTCTTTCTCTGTCGGGTGTCCGTCTTCATTCACTCCCTTCCTTCTCTTTCCTTCATCCTTTGCTACTTCTTCATGGCGCCTTCTTGCTCCCTCGATCCATCTGTCCTTTTGATTGAGCCTTAGGCGATTTCACTCGTTTCCATTTTATTTTATACTTATTTATGTATTTATTTACTTATTTATCAAATTATTCATATTTCTGTCTACTTATTTATGTATCTATTTATTTATTGATTCTTATTTATTTTATTTATTTATTCGTTCATTTAATTCATTTGTTTTCTATTTATTCACTTTCATTTATTCATTTATTTATTAATTTATTCAGTTACTTATTTACTTAGCTATTTATTTATTTGTCTACTTTTATCTATCTACTTATCTGTTTCTTCCATCCGCATGTCTTCCTCATGTTTTTTCTTTTTTCTTATTTGTATTTTTACTTCTACTCTTCCTTTCTTCCTCTTTTCTTCCTCTTTTCTCTTCCCCTTCTTCCTTTCATTTTTTCTTCCCTTCCCTTTTGCTTTTTCTTATTACTTTCTTAAGTCTTCTTAAGTTCATTCCTTAATAGAGATTTTTTTTCCATTGTACAATATTCTTCCTTTTTTTCTTTTTGGTCTTTCGCATTCCCTCCTCATTCGACTATTCTTGTCTCCTTCTGTCGTTACAAAAGATTTTTTTCTACCTTACTGGTCTCTTAAAAAAAAAAAATTCTTCAATATGCGAGGATAAATTCATATTGCTTCTGCGAGTGCAGTGATTTGAGTTGCCAGGAATGATATGCCAAGATGAACGGGGGGAACAATTGAATAATGAGAGAAAATGGGTACGCAGCAGAGGAGATTAAAAATAGAAGCAGGGGTGCAGACATAAAACAGGATGCAAATTTACGCTACTATCGATGAAAAAAGTTGAGGTTTTGTCCAAACAAATTGTGTAGATAACCAGCGCTTCTATCTGGTCATTGTTTCTCAACTAGGGGTCCGTGGATCCTGTCATGAGTCAGTTTTTTATAATTCATAATAACACAGTGTCTTAATCGAGATGTCCATTTTCTTTTTCCTGGCTAGCTGCGTCTCTCAGAATGTGGCGATGATTTGCATGATATAATATTTCTATCATTAAATGCTTAAAATAAGTGACTACATCCCATTCAATCCTGTATGAAGGGGTTCCTGAAAGTGACACCGGTCTAAGAAATCCTGGCGTTAGGAAGCATAAAGTCTTAAACTTGATCCATCTTAGAGAAAGAGTGATGCTGGAGTAAGTCTTGAGGTACACCAATACACCACTCGCCTGTGTGATTTTTTTTTCCGTTTTCTTTACCGATGTAAGGGGTACACAAAGCTTAAAAATGGCTGAGAAACACTATTCTAGACAATATTACACTGAGGAGGAGGAAATCATAGAGTTGGTGAACGGAAGATTTAAGATGGGTGATAGAATAAAAGAATAGTGAAAGATAGAAATTATTTGTATCCGTGTATGAGTGGAAATTAGTCTTAAATCATGAAAGAATCTGCAGAAGTCTGGTCCGTAAGGGTGGGACTTAAAGTCCCAGAAAACATTGACCGCTTAAAACTTATGTAATCAGAGCATTCCATATTAGGAAAGCTCCATCTAGGAATATTTCCTCGTGACAATAAAGTAAGAAATAACAATAAAAAAAAAATGAATATTGATTCTTTTGGTTTGTAGTTATGAATATTTCATATATATTTTGTATTTCTTCTAGTAAATATACACAATTAAAAATCACAATAACATTGAAATATAGAGGAGAAAAATTGACTTATAGTGATCAGCGTTTTATATACTGTATATATATATTGGATATTTTTCCTTCAGCAGTTATATAATTGAAGATAACTCAAAGAAGTTTGAGTTATTTTGAATATGTTTGACTTATGATAACGCATTTAAATTTGCAAAAGAAGATATATATCAGCAATGATATATAAATAAATAAAGACAAAATGTGAAAACTAAGCAAATAATCACAGGAGAATCAATTCTATCGCAAATAGATTTCAAGCGGACAACCGAATAATAAAAAAACAAAAGATTATCACTTGGCTATCAAGGGTCAGTTTCGATTCAAAAGTAAACAATATATCAACAAAAGTTTTCCGCCAACTTTAAATCCAGGTATTTTACGTGTTTTGTGGAAACTTCTTTGTTAAAGAAGTTTATCTGGTACATTCAAAAATAAATCCTACTTAATCATTATCAGGCTTTACCAACGAACTTTAGAGAAGTTAAGTATATTCGCTTGGCCAAATCCAAAACAAGTTAGCTCAATCAGAGTTTGACCTTGCAGGGAAGCCCAGTCGGATGTGGGTAACTTGGATGCAATTATTTAGTTAAGTTTGCGCTTTCATAGCGCGGGTCGGCGGCCGTCCCTTTCACTTAGCAGACTCGAAGGCAGCTCGCACACCAACGCAACCAGTTGCACGAAAAAAGTTGCTTACGACGCCTCAACCAGTTGTGTTGTTTCTATCCTTGAAGATGATATTGGGCCGAATGTGGCACTAAGAAGAAGACTCACATACTAGAAAGTAAGACAAAATATATATGATAAGAACAATAATAAAATGAAATAGAATGAAGCTAAAATGCGTGCGATCAGTTTCATGCAACTGGTTGCGTCGGTGTGCGAGCTGCCAAAGTCTCGACTCGTTGTCTTTGCCACCATAAACGCATCTCGTCTTTCAGTTGTCAGGCCCGAAACCAAGCGATGGATGGATGGATGGATGGATGGATGGGCGACGGATCTCGTCTACTCCTCCTACTGCTGCTGCTGCTCAGGCTCGGCAACTTTGAAACGAAAAGGGAAAAAAACTGCCACGATTAACAACATATTTCCTTTATATATGTATTAAGCTATTTATGCATTTATTCATTTCAAATTTCGTTCTGACGTGAGACGGTTTTATTCAGCCTAATGGTGACACAGTACAGAACAAACTAAGGCGGCGTTCTTGTTGCTATACCCTCTACTTTTTACTCATCCTTACTTTCTTGATTCTGCCTTTTTCCCCCTTTTCCTTCTCTCTCTTCTTTCTTCGTTTCCCTTTTGTTCTATTTCGTCTTCTGCAAATACACATATATATATACACACACGCACATATATGTACATTAATATATTATATATATATGTGTGTGTGTGTGTGTGTGTGTGTGTGTGTGTGTGTGTGTGTGTGTGTGTGTGTGTGTGTGTATTCACCTCGGATCTGCTGCAGTCTCTGTCGAGACAGCCAGACACCACCCTACGGCAGTGAGCTCAGAGCTCCTTATTAGCCGATCTCTGGGTAGGTCTGAGACCACTCACACACCACACACCGGGACAGCAAGGTCACAACTCCTTGACTAACGTCCCGTACCTACTCGCTGCTAGGTGAACAGGGGCTACACGTGAAAGGAGACAAACCCAACTTATCTCCGGGGAATCGAACCCCGGTTCTCTGGCTTGTGAGGCCAGTGCTTTACCAATCCGCCACCGAATGTGTGTGTGTGTGTGTGTGTGTGTGTGTGTGTGTGTGTGTGTGTGTGTGTGTGTGTGTGTGTGTGTGTGTGTGTGTGTGTGTGTGTGTGTGTGTGTGTGTGTGTGTGTGTGTGTGTATTGTGAAGAGAAAGAAAGTCCACGCGCTACGAAAGAAAGAGTTGCCCTATGCCAAGTGGCAGTGCACTGGATGCAGTATTAGCTTATTATGGCGAAGGGTCAGGCCTCCAGAGTCTGACCTCGGGTCTTGATTGATTTACTATGATGACCCCCTTACCCTCCCTCCCTCCCTCCCTCCTTCTCCCCTTCCCTCCCTCCCTTCCTCCTTCCCCACACGTCCATTTCCCGGTCCTGGCCTGGAGGAACCAATGGTTCTCACCTGTCTAATAAGTGGAAGAGTTATTCATCCAGGTCTAAAATGTGTACGAATTGAAGTGAAAATAAGGTAAAGTGAAGTGAAACATAGATCGAGTGAAGCGAAAATGAGATAAAACGAGGTGAAACTCTCAAGAAGTGAAATGAAAATGAGATGAACTGAAAAAAAAAAAAAAAAAAAAGTGAGCCTGAGGTAAGGGGAGAAAGAAGTGACAATATGAAGAATTGACCATAAGGCAAATAGGAAGAGACCATGGGATGAACATCAAGAGAAATTGAAAAACAAAAAAAAAATTGAAAAGAGTTGAACATGAAATGGACACAATTTGAACACGAATTGAAGATGATGTGAGCATAAAGTGAACATAAAGTAAGCATATAATGAATATCAGACGAACATTAATTGAAGATGAGGTGCAGAAAGCTGTGGGAAATAAGTGGTCTGAGACTCGTTTAGGAAAGAAGGGGCACTTGATAGAAAAGCGCGTGAAAGAAGAGGCATGGAAAAGACGCAGGAAAGAAGTGAACAGAGAAGGAAATGGTGCCGGAAAGAAGTTGTCTAGGAAGGAAATGACACTGGGGAAAATGTTGAACGCGAGACAGAGAGAGACTGGCGCCACAGAGCGACACGCGAACGCACGTGGGACCACGCATGCGCAATTGCGCACAATTACATGCATATACACATACATATGTAAAAAAAACAAAAGGAATAGCGTGGGAACGACGTATGGGAGAGATGGTGTGGAAAACAAGAGTTAGAGAAGTGAGTCAAGTGGGGCCAAAAAAAAAATAATAGCTTTGGTAAGTTGTAGATATAAAAAATCACAGAGACCGAGAGGTTTGTACAATGCTGATTCACCCTCAGAATTCTTGAGGAGAAGGTTCTTTTTATATATATATATATATATATATATATATATATATATATATATATATATATATATATATATATATATATATATATATATATATATATATATATATACACACCTGTTACATAGGCTTCTCACGGCAATCCCCACAGAGTTTGACTTGTGACCATTTCTCGGCCTATTTCGGTGAATCAGAACACAGGCAGATGACACAAACTGTGACCCTCACCAGTTGTTTTGGTGAATCGTCAACTTCAAGTGACATCTCTTGGCCGTGAGAAAGGTTGGATGTAGCCATCACATTATCCACACTAATATATGAGTATATACGTTTATACATTATTTCAAATGGAAATTGCCGACAAAATAGTCAGAGTAGACATCATGTGAGGATGGAACCATTACCAACGGTACTTTTCGCTTGAAAACAAATTCATCAAGCAAAACGTTGTATTTTTAATAACTGTCCCATCCTCACATATTATCTACCGTACATATCGTAACAGGTATAGATGTATGTATGTGGGTATAAAAATTGCATAGGAAAATGTGACCTTAGAGAGAGGATGAAAAGGCGTGTGAAAGGAATGGGAATTGATAGTCTTGGAGAAAAAAGAAAGAAATGAACTACGCAAAACAAAAAAGAAAGTAAGAAGGAAGCGACGTAGTGTAGGAGAAGAAAGGAGAAGGGAATGATATTGGGGGGAAACGGGAGAAGGGTGACTTGGGAAACAAATGAGAAAGAAACGATGTGGAACAAACAAAACAATTTGAAAAGAAGTGACAGTTAAAAGGTAAGTCAGAATATTAGAAAACGGAGAATTTTTCGTTTTAATTGAATAAAGGAGCGCTGAAATGAGATGAAAAGGAAGTGAAAGTGAAATGAAATTGAGACAGAAAGGAATAAAAAAAACGGGAATGAATTAAAAAAGATTGGAGTGGAGGGAGGAGAAAGTGAAACGAAGATAAGTGGAGAAGTGAAAATGATAGTGAAGAAAATAAAAGTCATGCAAATAGAAGATGAAAATTGTTTATTGTAAAATGAAAATCAATGAAAAAATAACATAAAGCAAAAAAAAAAAAAAAGTCCAAATCAAGTAAAAATTAAAAAGTCAAATAAAATACAGAAGAATAAGAACAAAGTGGAAAGTTAAAAAAAATGTCTTAAGAAAGTAAATAGTAAAATGATAATTGAAAACGAGATGAAAATGAAAAGATTGAACAACAATGAAAACTAGTGAAAAGAAGGAAAATTCGTGACAAATTACTAGAAATATCAATGGGAACAAAAAGAAATCAAAATCAAACAAATTGAAAACAAAAGAAAAAGATCACATGACAATGCAAAGAGACAGTTACCTGTACATAGATTCATTAGCATATAAGAACCTAAGAACGGAGAAGGCTGCTAGAGACCATAAGGCCTACACTAGACAGTTCCATGTCCATTAACACTTTTCATCCCCATATATAAAGTTATCTTATCTTTTCTTAAAACAAACAATATTTTCAACGCTCAGTACATGGTTACTAAGTCTATTTCAGTCGTTAATCTCTCTATTGCTAAATTAGTTCGTGCCTATTTCCTTTTTAAACCTAAATTTGTCCAATTTAAACTCGTTACTCGGAAGGCTAGAGCCAGGAGTACTTAATTGGTTATCACACTGGGCTAATTTTCCTCCCCTTCCATTTGAATAGATTTCGTCTACAGAAATCTCGACTTCTCTAAAAACTTTTCAATAGCATGTCTAACATTCATATAGGTTTACAATTTCTTAATTCATCATTCATTTTTGCTATATATATGACGGAAAGATAATTTGGTATTTAGAAATTTGAAAAATAAAATATCGTAACCGAAGTCATTTTTAATCAAACGAACTCTCAGCGGTCGGCGCCGGTGAATCCCTTAAAAGCCCAGTGTGATAGCCCTTTTACCCAGTGTGATAGCCCTTTTACCCAGTGTGATAGCCCTTTTACCCAGTGTGATAACCCTTTTACCCAGTGTGATAGCCCTTTTACCCAGTGTGGTAGCCATTTCACTGACCATCACGCGAAAGCTCTTCCAGACTCCACTGTGTCTGTCATACTCGTGCGTTGGGGGATAGGTCGGACGAGGACCTGACCCCGTGACATACATGTTGACCAGACTATCAATTAATATTTCACTTATAGTCGAGGGGACTCACACACAGCTGAATGAAGTCGCCTGGTGACAGCCCAGTGGATATAGTGTCGAACCCCTGAGTAGGTGGTCGTGAGTTCGATTCCCGGGACCTGATGCGCAGGTTCTTGCGCAGGTTCCCGACAGTCCTCACACACAGCTGAATGAAGTCGCCTGGTGACAGCCCAGTGGATACAGTGTCGAACTCCTGAGCAGGTGGTCGTGAGTTCGATTCCCGGGACCCGATGCGTGCTTCTTGCGCAGGTTCCCGACAGTCCAGGCCAGGCGTGGAGGCGACTCAAATGTCGACCTTAAAAAAAAAAAAAAAAAAAAAATATAGATAGATATATATATATATATATATATATATATATTATATATATATATATACACACACACACACACACATATATATATATATATATACACACACACACACACACACACACACACACATACATATATATATATATATATATATATCGAGCGGCTTGCCTCAATTGACAGGGCTTCCCGTATCAAGGGTTTCTCAATTCTCACTTTGTGGGAGTATGGGATGGTGAGTGAGACAGCCAGAATAAAAGGGGAAGTAGTGCCACTCAGGAGACGCGACATCATTTATTTTCGGTCTCGAAGGCCTCACATGCAACCGAAGAGCAACCGGTAGCATCCATGATGGTATGTGTGTGTATCCAGAGGACAAGAGTGGAGGGAAAGAATAAGAGATCAGAGGCCTTTGACGACGCTGCATGCAATGATAACGAGTAAAAACAATGAATTAGACGTAGCAGGGAAAAAAAAGTGTTGTATGTTCATCGACTGCCGGCGTTTTTCACTTTTTCTATGCATTTCCATTTACTGCTTTGAATAACTCTGTTTCTAATTTATCTTTTGTTTCCTATTTTCCAAGTTTACCTGAACGTTGTTTCGATAGAATAACTTTTTCATTTTGAAAACGGCAATTTTACATTGGTAAACGTGCTGACCGTAGTCTCTACTGGAATGAGTGTGATTTTCCTGTGCACACTACAGGAATAATTAAACTTTAGCGCCCTTACATACAATCAATTTTCATTATCGTACAGGACTCATAACAACATCACTTTAACTGGTCATAATCGTGAATTGTTCGATTTCCCTCTTAATTAATTAATCTTTGCAATTATATCAAACCTTTCATTTATATTTCAGCTTTATGGAACATATTTTACATGAAAAAAATTCAATTTCCAATTAATCGACACAGACCATCACATACGCCAATTCATGGTTCAGACTTTATTTGTACCTTTGGTAAATGGAAGGAAACGGGTTGCTCTACCCTGAATAAAATCACCTGTGAAAAATCAGAAGAAATTATAATACTATCAGTTTGTGTGATGGCAGAGATGAATAGACAATATCAAGAATTATTTAGAGCTCATGGACATCGAAAGGGAAGAGGGTTGGTGGGCGTTGGCATTGGACGGACGACAGTGGAAACATGTCATAGCAGCAGCAGCAGCAGCAGCAGAAGTTATCACATTGGGCTCTTTTTCCTTCAACCCCCGATAAATAGGCGGTACCACCCACCTCTAGAAAAATTATTTCCATCGTAAAATTACTATGGCAAACTGTTTTCTCAACGAAAATACCTAGAATGTCATTTGATATCCTTGAGGAAATTTATTGTGCTCCAGCACATCAGATTCCCTCCCGAAAATTGCGGGCTGCAAATCTGCTCCAATAATCGGAGGAAAAATAGCCCAGTGTGATAATCTCTTGAGTGAGTGAGTTTTGATGATAGCGTAAGACTTGTGCTCGACATAATCAACATTATTTACGTATTCTCTCCTGCTCACCACGACGCGATCTCACGATCAGAAATGTAAGGACTGGGTCAAGACATCGAAGATTTGTTTCCATAGAGCCAGGTGCGGCTAGATTAAAGTCTGTTGACACCGCCACCTGAATGTAGGAATGAGGAGGATGTCTCGTTGCTAAATAAGGCCATCTAAAGATAAAGAAAAAATATTTGTTGTCCTATACAGAAGATTGACATTAAAATAAGTTCGATAGGAGACACCCCTCACAACTAAACAAAATAGTTTGGCGATAGAAAGATAATTAGAAAGCACATTACCTGAGAAAACTGACCTGAATTTGCTCACTTTTCTGCTCAATGGACCCCACTGACACTATATGAAACCATCCACAGACAAATAAAAACCACCTAAAACCTTTTGTAGTCCCCATAATGTTGCCTGACAATTCTCTACAGGGCACAAGCATATTCTGTTTTGTAAGCATCTTCT
>NC_134783.1:75937193-75942193 GCF_046742065.1 Oratosquilla oratoria
ACAGATCAAAGGAGGAGGAGGATGTGGTATTATCTTCCTCCTCGTACTTTTCCATCTTCTCCTCCTTCAGTTCTTTCTTCCTTTTATTTTCCCCTCTTCCCCTTGTCTCCTTTTTCCTCTTTCTCCATTTCCCTCTTCTCCATCCCCCTCTTCCTTTTTTTTCTTCTTCCTCCCCCCGCCTCCTATTCCTTTGCATCATCTTTCTCCTTCCCATTTGCCTCCTTTTCTTACTCTTTGTCCTCATCCTTCTGCTCGTCCCCCTTCTCTATTTCTTCTTTTTCTTCATCCTCCTTCTCTTCCTCTTATTCTACTCCTACTTCTCATTACTTGTCCTCCTGTCTTCATCTTATCTATATTTCTAATTCTTATTCCATCTCCTTCTTCTTATTCCTCTCTCTCATCTTCCTCAGACTTGTCTAACCCCCAGACATTCTTAACACGCTCTCATTTCCTTTTCACTTTCACTCTTGCCCTTCTTTCTTCCATCCTCTCTTGTTCTTCCTCATCCTCACTGGATTACTCTCTCCTCCTACACGCTCCTCCTCTCCCATCTCCTTCGCTCCATTTTCACAGCCGGCGCGGAGGCATTGATAGAATTTATTGGTCTGAGAAGCGATTACTTGGCGGCTATGGGTAGGACGAGACGTCAATACTAACTCATACCTTCAGTTCGCCCCCCCTCCCCCTCCCCTCCCCTCCCCCTCCCCTCCCCCTCCTTCTTCCCCCCTTGCCTTCTCCCTTTCTACCCACCAACCAGACATACCCCCCAACCTTCAACATCTCCGCCCAAGACAGGAGTCCCACTTCTTTTCTTCCCCTTGATGGATTTTTTCCCTAACCCGAAGTCGTTTCCTATAAGGAGGATCGAGGACCTAGGTGGGGTAGGGTGGGGAGAGTAGGGGAGGCGTCTCTGTCAAGTAGTTCACACGGGCCGCGAAGATACAACAAACGACAAATTCTGTGTTATCTCTGCCTCTCGATTTGAACTCTACATGGAGATAATATTCAAACCTGTTAGGTCTTTACAGTTTCATACACAGGAAACAGCTTTTACAAATATCCGGGAAAACATAATATGTTTTGTTATTATGGGTTTATAATGAAAGACAATTTTTGTGTTAACTCTAGTAAAACGCAGTTATACAATTAACTTAAAAAAGACCGCTGTTAGAACCATTTTAACACAGACTTTGGCCAAGACAAAATGTGCGAATAATTGAGGTTCTCAACCTATTCTCTTCTATTCCCCGTACCTATGGCAACCAACGTATAAAGAAAATCTTATCTGCATATATGAATCTAGGAGCTAGACACGAAACTCATCTTCGTTGTATACCATAAAGTCTCTCTCTGTATACTCGTGTTCTGTTTAATCATCATCCGTCGTAAGCATACATTGGGAGAGCGTGTCGCTTCACTTACTCCTAAACCAGAGCTTCAGGATTCCCCCAAACAAGCTCACATGCAGTCATCCCTCCCATCTCAAATAGTTCTCGACAAAACCTGTAGGTTTTGTGCTCCATTCGCGAGCTCTATGGGCATTCTCTTCGGCTCCTCAAGACAAACCTGTGAGTGGAATCAACATCATTGGAGCATGTACAGATAACCAGAGATGACGTTCACGAATTATGTCGGTAACAGATCTTGACTGAGTCTCACGGAGCAGTCGTTGGATTGACATAGTTTCACTAGTAATCCCCCACAGTTCTCCAAAGGTCTTGGTACCCGTGACGCTGAGACGCTTCTTCAGGTCAGCATTCGTTGTCCATGTCTCACAGTTGTGAAGCAAGACAGGGAACACACGTGACTTGAAGATTCGGATTTTAGTCCTTTTGCTTGGATATCGACAACACCAACTCTGACTGAGCGACTCCATAATACCAACACTGCAACTGTCTGATCATAGAGTGAAGCCAGTCTTACCTGAAAGCAGGAGTGACTTTAGATTCTGGTGAATGTCAGACAAAGCAACAGTTCCACCAATCTTATTCATGTGAGTAGCAATACGACAAAAGATTAGTCGCAGTAGTAGTCAGTAGTCAGTAGTAGCAGTAGTCACCGTAGAAGTAGTAATAGTAGTTGTAGTTATATTAGTAATACTAGTTCTAGTAGTAGTAGCAAAAGTATTACTAAAAGTAGTGGTATTTGTAGTAGTAGTGGTAGTAGTAGTAGTAGTAGTAGTAGTAGTAGTAGTAGTAGTAGTAGTAGTAGTAGTAGTAGTAGTAGTAGTAGTAGTAGTAGTAGTAGTAGTAGTAATAGTAATAGGAATAATAGTAGTAGTAACAGAAGTAGTAGTAGTGGTATTAGCAGTGCTATCGGTAGTATTAGTGGCTGTATGATAACTTTTACTTACAATTCTTTCGCTACTGATCAATTTACTGACTCAACCACGATATCTGATTGGTATCATAGGAGCGGTGCAGGACAGATTGGGGAACAACAGAAACAAAATGTAATGTAATTAAAAAGTTGTTCAACCTTCTTCTTTGAGTGCAGCTCTATCTCCAAACATAAAAATGTTATGCTCCGTAGTGGCGCCGCTAAGTTTCATAAAGTATTGGGTGCGTGTAACGTGCGCAGCCAATATTCCTCCCCCCCTCCCCCTACCTCCCCCCGACCTTAGTCCGGGGAGTTATAATAGATACAAAAGATCGGTTAGAGATGAGTTTAATTTTTATTCCATGCGGAAGAATTTTCCATTCGATGAATGAAACTACTTGACGGCAGCTAGAATAAAGTATAATGTCATAAAGTGGAGGAATAAAGGTCAGTATTACTGAGTGAGGTGTGAATTCGAGTTGGGAGAGAGAAGTGGACAAGGGGCCAAAACAGGGTCGTCATCACTCTCGTCGTCGTCATCGTCGTCATTGTCGTCGTCGTCGTCGTCGCCTCAGCAGATCGAGAACCGGTCTTCCTCGAACCAAGGCCAAATATCCAAAGGCGAAAAAGGTCCCAAGGCCCCAAGCCACAAAGACAAAAATGCCCAGAGGTCCCCCAGTGCCGACCATCCCCTCAGTCGAAAAACAACAACAACAAAAAAACAGCGGTTTCCTGGACCCCAAAGCAAAGACGACGTCACCCAAATAAAGGGATTAGTGACAATTATGACAACAAATCCAATGCCGGTAAAGCTTTTTCTTTTCTATAAAGGTAATCTATACTAAAAACAGTAAAATGCTTTCTTACCAATGAAAAGCACCCCTGGGATATATTTACTTGTGCAAAAACAACCCAAAGAACAATGAAACATTTTTGTTTATGAAAAATTCTTACAATAAATTAATATTTTTCTTACCTTTGGAAAACAATTCTAAAGAGAAATGCTCTACTTGCCTACGGAAAACAATGAGCAGTTAAGTTTTTATTATTACAGAAAACAATCCTAAAGCAGTAAGGCTTTACCTTATCTACAGAAGAAATACTACAAGTTTTAAGGCTATTTCTTACCTACGGAAAACAATCCTAAAAGGATTAAAGCATTTTTCTTACAAAAAGAGTAGTTCTAAGATCAGTAAGTCATTTTTCTACATTTGAATAACAAACTAAGAAAAGTGACACAATGATAATGTTAGCGACTTTTTCTTTTTAATGAACCTTTATCTTACCTGTGAAAAAGATAATTAATTCCAGTTTTGATCTTACCTATGAAAAACATGACTAAATCCAATGAGATGTGATCTTACGAAAATAAATAGCAAATAAAACGAAGCGAAAATGAAATGCGAATGAAACCATATGAAAATTCTTGCGGGACGTCGAAGCAAATATAATATGGATGAAGTCGAGAAATCTCGACTAAATCCCATTTGAAACTCGAGAGCCTCCGCCCGTCCGTGGCCGCAGCGCAAGGAGGCACAGAAAGCGCTCTCTCCAGCTCCAAGGCGAAGGACTAGGAGCTCAGCTAAGAAAATTCGAAGACTGACAGCCGGGGGAGCGGGGAGGCAGTGGAGGAGGAGGAGGAAGAGGAGGAGAGGGAAGCAAAGGAGAAGAGGGAGGAGGAGGAGGAGGAGGAGGAGGAAATCGGAGAATGGGAGGAGGAGGGGAAGGAAGAAATAAAGGAGAGGAGAAGAAAGAAGAGAAAGGAAGAGGAGGTGGAGGAGAAGGGGGAAGAAGGAGAAGGAAGGAGGAGGAGGAGAATGTGGAGGAGGAGGAAGAAACTGGAGAATGGGAGGAGGAGGAAGGAAGAAATAAAAAGGAGAGGAAAGAGGTGGATGGAAGAGATAGAAAGAAGGTGGTGGAGGAGGAGAAATCGAAGAAGGTGCGAAAGGGAGAGAGGAAGAAGAAAAAAGGGGGAGGAGGAGGAGAAGGAAGAATAAAGAGGTGGAGGAGGAGAAGGAGGAGGTGGAAAGGGGAGTAAGAACGAGAAGGGAGAAAAGAAAGAAGGGGAGGAGAAGGAGGAATCAGGTAAAGTAGGAAGGGGGAAAGGAGGGAGGAAAAAAGAGGAAGAGGAGGAGGAGGAGGAGGAGGTGGAGGAGAAGGAGGAGGAGGAGGAACGGAAAGGAAAGGAGAACCGTGCGCTTTGGAGAAAGATCAAATGGATTCAACTCAATCAATCAAATTGCTTATTGATACTTATTCCAAAATATGTTATCATTGTTATGACTAGCAGTAACAGCAACAGTAGTAGTAATAAATCCTGGCTGCTTTCACCACAGTTCCACAAGGATTGAGGTTGCTTTTAAGAATTACAAAAAAGTAATAGTAGATGTAGTAGTAGTAGTAACAGGAGCAGCAACAGTAGTAGTAGTAGTAGTAGTAGTAGTAGTAGTAGTAGTAGTAGTAGTAGTAGTAGTAGTAGTAGTAGTAGTAGTAGTAGTAGTAGTAGTAGTAGTAGTAGTAGTAATAGAAGTAGTAGTAGTAGTAGCGAATTTTGATCCGATGGCCCCCCTGTTACAATAACCTAACTATTGAGGCGTCCCACTCCCGGAACGAGAATGAGAAAATCAGGATGTACGAAGAGCGTTTACAAAATGTGGACCAGGGCTCATCTACTCCTATAA
>NC_134783.1:75947193-75964693 GCF_046742065.1 Oratosquilla oratoria
TTTCTACTTCGGTCTCTCCAGAATATTTTTGTTCAAACTCGAACGCATGATCCTTGCGTGTTCTCCAACCCGTCGAGTCGGGTTTAAAGGATTCAACTTTTGATGTGTATAATCTGGCGCTGCATTCGACGCTTTGTTTCGGCTTTAAGCCTAAGCGCAAATTGAGACGCAGAAGACACAGGCGACACAGGCGACGCAGCACAGAGCAAAGGCAGACTTCCTGTTGCTAGAGTACAGTTTGATCTTCGCTCGAACTTGAAATGCTGAGGTAGTATAGGTAGAAGCATTTCAAGTGAGAGAGAAGTTTAAACTGTACTTCATTTCAGCAACATGAACTCTGCTTTTGCTCTGTGCTGCGTCACCTATGTCGCCTGTGTCGCCTGCGTCACAGTTTGCGTTTAGGCTAATGGTTGGTGTGTCGTCCGTGTTCATCCCCAGACACATGATGTGTATTATGATGTATGGGGTGTGAAGACAGAATGAATGGTAGGCTGGTGAGTTTAAACTTCAACGGATTCTTGGCGTTTAAACTCAGCACCCTACCACTCATTATGATGTATATTGATTTTTAGTTTCTCATGTATTGCGGGCCAAGTATTGTAGTTATTATACTGTATTATATTATATTATGCACGTGCAGCCACTCCCCATCACTCAGAATCGGAAATCACTGGCAATTACTGCATGGGAACGCAGGTCTGCATTGTGAATAGCACTAGTACAGCCAAATCGCCAATCACCTATGTTTCTAGCTCTGCTTAATTCAACAAACATGTGCATACAGCGGGTAAGCATATGCATACATCTAGTAAGCATGTCCATACAGCGGGTAAGCATGAGCATACAGCAGGCAAGCATGTGCATATAGCGGGTAATCATGTGCATACAACAGGTAAGCATGTGCATACGAGTACAACGGGTAAGCATGTACATACAACGGGTACGCATGTGCATATGTATACAACGGGTAAGCATGTGCATACAATGGGTAAGAATGTGTGTACAACGGGTAAGCATGTGTATACAGCGGGTAAGCATATGCATACACCGGGTAAGCATGTACTTACAAAGGGTAAGCATATGTATACAACGGGTACTGCAGGACTCGATTCGGTCCTCCGGTACGTGGGAGAACAGGATGCGATCCTGATTGTGTACCGCAAGACTTTGTCGACCATTGAATTCTGACACCGAACCTAATGTCAAAAACCTTGCTCCAGTTGTGTTCCGTTGATCATTACAACAATGATATTCAAGAAAACTCACTCACGACAGAAGAGGCATCCGTTACCCAATGGTAGGATGGTACCTCTCTTAGTTCGACAGCGGCAGCCAATAGTTGGATAGGACCATTCTAGGAGAGAGAGAAGCAGCATTAGTCGAAGTTAGCGAACGGCGAATATAACGGCTGGTCAAGTCAAGCAGTCTATAACAATAACTCTTGAGAAAGACGCAAGTCGAAACCGGTCCAGTGAAGTGTTACAATCCCATTAAAAGTACTTTCAAAGTCCCGTGTTTCCCTGCCCTCGTCTTCCCATATTCATGAAAGTATTACAAAACACGGGGGATTGTTGTCTTGGGTGAATAAAACCGTCTGGTGTTCTTAGGCATAGAGCAAAAATCTCCTCTATAGTCATCTAAAGTAGTTAACCGCAGTCATGTAATATTACCATGATCACCATCACCAACACCGTCATCACTACTAATATGATCTTCAACATTGCCCCTGTTATCACCATCGTTCCCATCATTTCTATCACCACCATCATCACCACCATTAACGCTACTATGACCATCACCATCGTCACCACCATTGTCGCCACCATCATTGCTACCAGCATTCACCTCTGTTACCTTTGCCATAAAAGGTTCCAGCCGTTATTGGTCTACAGTGTCCTCTTCAATGCCAGCCAGGCACCCAACCAGACTAGATCAGACGAAGGCTGCTTTTCCTCCAAACTTCTTCCTCTTCTTCTTCCTCCTCCTCCTCCTCCTACTCCTCCTCCTCCTCCTCCTCCGCAGCAGCAGCACCGCGATCAAAGACCCGTCTTCTTCTTGACTCAGGAAGCAAACTCTCGCCCTTGGCAGGACAAAAAAGATAATCGAGACTTCTTGGGCTCATCAGAGGAGTTGCCAAGGCTGCTTCTGACAGAAAGAAGCAAATGACCGGGTCCTCTTGCCAGCAATCGAAAACAGCCAATCCATTCACCCCGGGAATCAACATCTGTGCCGTGTTTCGTTTCTGACTTTTGACCACTTCGGTCCGAGAGGTTTAAGAAGGAAATAGGCAAGAACTGGTTTACCGATAGAGTGGTTAACGAATGGATTAGACTTGGTAACCACGTACTGAGCGCTGAAACTATTGTTCGTTTTAAGAGAAGGTGAGATAGCTTTACGGATGGGAATGATAGGTGGTAATAGACATGGAACTGCCTAGTGTAGGCCTTTTGGTATCTTGCAGTCTCCCTTGTTCTTATGTTCTTGTGTTCAATCGAAACGGCCACTTTCCAGCCGGCAAAGGCAACAAATACCAAAATGTTTCCCTTTACCGAGCGGAAGGAGCGGAAATTAGTTTCCCTTTGACAGGTGTGTGACTCATTAAACCTATGGAGGGGCTGATCGACTACAGCTGGAGGCCAGACGGGATCAGGATCGAAATGAAAAATAGGTCATTTCACTTCAGAGAGAAAGTTAACACACAACGACATACATCGCGGCGAAGAGGGGCGGGCAACTTAATGCTGTTTTTTTTTTTTTTTTTTTTTTTTCTCCGACTCAAGAAGTCTATCAGTCAATTTCTTTCATCTGAATGGCCTCGCCATCACTTCCACCGCAGCCATTTCTATACATTTTGATTTACATTACCTTTGGTTGCCGTATCTAATTATATTGTATTTTCTTTTTCTAGTTTTTAGCATTTTTATATATTTTCGCCTATGTATATGTTTTTAAGCATACCTAGTAATCGATTCATTTTTATGTCCCAATTATTTACATATTTACTTATTCATTTACCCATTTATTCATTCATTTATCTATTCATATGTTAATTAATTTATTTATTTGTTTATTTATCTACTTATTTATTCTATATATTATTTTTGTTTATTTATTCATCTTTTCAATATTTTTGTATTTGTTTATGTATCCATTTATTAATTACTTTATTTATTTGTTTACTTATTCATTTATTTGTTAGTTTATTTATATGTTTGCTTATTTATCAATTTTTATTCATTTACTCATTTATTCATTTATCTATTCATTATTCATTCATTTACCACCTAACCACAATTTATTACTATGAACCCCATTCAGCTTATTATCAACATACACACTCCACCCTACGCTTGCCACTTAATGCACACTCTCAGGGTGATGCAAACAAGGTTATGATATTAAGACAATAGGGCAGAACTTGCAGTAATGGATTTAATTTAATTTTTATTTTTATTTAAGAACGTCTTTAAGAATTTAAGTCAAGATCTGGCTTACCAACAGAATGGTTAACGAATGAAATAGACTTAGTAATCGTGTAGTGAGCGCTGAAACTATTAGTTGTTAATTAATCAATTTATTTGTTTATTTATTTATCTATTATGGATAGGGATGATAGGTGGCAATGCACATAGAACTTCCTAGTGTAGGCTTTATGGTCTCTTAAAGTCTCCATCGTCCTTATGTTCTTATGATTTAATTCATCTCCGCTGTACCTGATAATCTGGAATGTGTATTTGGCAATGAGGCTCGGTTACTTACCCATTCCATTGGATCTTGAACCTCAGTTTGATTCTTGTTCGCCATGTCCTCCCCCTGTCCTGTGCTGCTTCCATCCAGGTTGATCTATTTATTCCCCTTCTGCCAAGTTCCTCCTACTCCTCCTCCTCCTCCACACCGTCCATCCATCTTACTCTACGTCTACCGCTGTCTCCTTTCCGGTGTTGTGCCCATCATCTCTTGCTTTGGAAATCGATCATCTTCCATGCGCACATCTTTGTGTTACTTGTATTATATGTTATATTTTCTTGTTTAGTGATTTCTCTAAGTATTATCGTGTCACAGTAATGGAATTGAACTGGGCAAATTTTGATTGAAGAACGAAATAGACAAAAAATGGTTTACCAACAGAATGGATAACGAATGGAATAGACTTAGTGACTATGTAGTTAGTGCTGAAACTATTGACTATTTTAAGAGAAGGCTAGATAGCTTTATGGATGGTGGTGATAGGTCGTAATGGACCCGGAATTTCCTAGTATAGGCTTTATGGTTCCTCGTAGTCTCCTCCATTCTTGTTTTTATGTATTCGCCATCTAACTTTATCCCCCTCAGAAACAAAGGATTACAAAGGCGGAGCATGCCGACAGGAGACCTTTTGATCCATATCTAGGTCGGATGCGAAAAAAAAAATCATATTAATAATAAAATAATAAATAAAAACTATAACAATGTAAATAACAATAAAATACATAAATAAATGCATAGGTATAGTTAAATAATAAACAAACAGGTAAATAGTAAATAATAATAAATTGACATATAACTAATGATAAATGAAAATCAGACAGACAAATGATAACAAAACAAAAACTAATAATATAAGATAAATTATAATCATTACAGCATCTTACTTAGGTATTTATCTAAATGATTCTTAAAGCTTCGAACTGAACTACATTGCACTACCTGTGCAGGAAGTTTATTCCATTCATTAACTACATGGTTGGCAAAGTTGTTTCTACCTACTTCCAAATTGAATCTATTTCCGGACAGTTTGAGACCATTGTTTCTTGTCTGATTTTCATTCAATGTGAAAATTTTGTCACTTTTGATGTTGTCAATTCCCTTTAAAATCTTAAAGACCTGTATCAAGTCACCTCTGAGTCTACGCTTTTTTAGGGAAAACAGATTCATGTGTTTTAGTCGATTTTCGTATGATTTATTTTTGATATTTGGAATCAGCTTTGTGGCTCGCCGTTGTATTTTTTCCAGTCTGTCAATGTCTTTAATGAGATTCGGTGACCATACGGAAACAGCATATTCCAAATGTGGACGAACTAACGATTTATATAGCTTGTTAATGAGTGATGGACTTTTGAAATCAAAAGATCGCGTAATCAGTCCCAGAATCTTATTTGCTTTCTCAGAGGCTGAAATACACTGCTTGGATGATTTGAGGTCGTTACTGATAATTACGCCGAGATCTTTTTCACTATCCACTTTTGTTAACGAATTTCCAAATAACTTGTAATCGTACTTACTGTTATTTTTACCTATGTGCATTACCTTGCATTTACTTGTGTTAAATTTCATTAGCCACTTTTCAGACCATTGCTGTAATTTATCTAAATCTTCTTGAATATCTAATTGGTTTGAGTGATCATTTGCCACTCCGCATAGTTTTGTATCATCAGCAAATTTGGAAACAGTAGATTTTAGTCCATGGTCTATATCATTTATATATACTATAAATAGAAGTGGCCCAAGAACGGAACCCTGAGGAACTCCACTTGCAACACTTTTCCATCCAGAAGTTTTTCAATTTAAAACAACTCTCTGTTTTCGACCATTCAACCAATTACTAGTCCAACCTAATAGGCTACCACTTATTCCATGCAAAGCTAATTTAGTAAGTAGTCTTTCGTGTGGGACGGTATCAAAAGCTTTTGCAAAGTCTAGATATATTAAATCTATATTGTTTCTTTTGTCATAATTGGAGATAACTGTGTTGTAGAATTCGAGTAAGTTAGTCACGCAAGAACGTTTCCGTCTGAAACCATGCTGGCTATCATTTATCAAACGGTTACTTTCTAAATGATGTTCGATAGCATCTCTGATGATAGTTTCCATTATTTTTCTTACGATTGAAGTCATAAGAAAATAGAAGTTTGTGTTCCTTTTACTTTGTTAAGTTCCATGTCTCACAAGCGTATAGGATTATAGGTCTTACGATCAAATTACGTGTTCTCAGTTTCGTATTTCTTAACATATTTTTTCAAAATATGTCATATGACTAAAATAATATTTATTTGTTGATACAATTCATACATTCATCTGTCTTCATCTCATTTCTATTCGTTTCCTTTTTCCATATTAGCTGTATTAATCTCATTAATTTTCTTTCTAATATTTCTCCACCAAATTTCATGTTCCGCTTTGATATCATCTTTCCCAGGAGCTTTATTATTACGATTCAAATACTTGATGGATTTATTTATTTATTCCAACAAGAGTTCCTCCACATATTCCTCTAGTCCCTGTACAACTTTACTCATTAAAGGATATTCAAGTTCTGCTTTACTTGAAATTTTCAAAAGTATTCTTCCCATCGTTCCACTTTTTTTTTTTTTTAAGAGTCAAAATCTCACTATCTTCATCTTTTACCAACTTTATTATTGGTTGATATCTGTTCTTAAAGCTTCGTTTACACGGGGCAAGTTGAGAGACAAATCAAGTGTGCAAGTTACTTGAACAGGAAAGGAAAGCCACTTGTCTCTGCTTTGGCCTGTGTGAATATGTACTTGCTCGCTTTCTTCTCCAGTTCAAGTAACGTGCACACTTGACTTGCCTCTCAACTTGCCCCGTGTAAACGAGGCTTAAGTTCTCTTACACCTTGATATTGCTCTCTGACTCTACCCTCTCTAGCATGTTGAACTATTCTATCTAACTCTTCGCTTAGCTGTTGCCTTTTCTTTCATTTTATTATCCTCCTAGCTTCCCTGTAATATCCTTGTTAATTCTTTATTATCCGTATTGACCAACCATCTGGCAGTTGCTAGTTTTTCGTTCTCTAACCTCTATCCTACATTCACTGTCAAAGAATGTATTTTTATTTCTCCTTTCTTTGAAACCAGTTAATTGCCCAGTTTAACCACCTCCTCAATCTTCCTCCATTCATACACATTATTGCTCTCTCCCTCAGCCTCCGTCACCTCAATTGCAGAAAATATATTATGTATTGGTATTCAATTACCTTTTGTTCCATTTCTAATTTCTCAATCTTATGAAATATCTTTTCAGCTGTAAGGTTCTAATTGTTCTTTAATTCGATCCTAAGTTTGGAGACAAGAAAATAATCACCACTACACTCAACACCCCTGAAATACCTTACATCTTGCAAAGTATTTCTGGATTTCTTATTTGCTAAGATATGATCTATCACTGATCGTTTTTCCATCCGATGACGTTCATGTAGTTTTGTGTAAATCTATTTGCATACGATGCTATTCTGATTCCATTTCCATTACTTTCCTGATACAAACTTTCTTTACCTATTGATGGTGCAAAAGCTGCACCCTCCTTGCCAACCTTTTGCATTCATATCTCCAAGGACATTGAAAGTATCTTGTTTTGTTATTTAATTCTCTTCTGCTTGCAGTTTTCCATAGAAGTCATCCTTATCTTGTTCTTCGTTGTCATTTATTATAATTAGGATCCATTTGCAAATTTTTTTATGATAGATTGCTAAGATGATGATTGAATACAGGAATAAAGTACATGCATTTTGTTAAACATGATTTTCACCATTACATTCATTATACATATATGTATATTGAATCTACCCGTCTCCTGAAAAAACTCAAGCAGCAGATTTATATTAATGAGTAACACTTTAATTACCAGAAATCATATGCAGCCACTTTGTAGATTAACTGTTCATGACAATTTCCTCGGAGTTCATGATGAAGAATTCAAAGAAAATAAAACGTTTTTGGTTGGGAAGTTTGTCCGGAGGGGAAGCCTAGAAGGTTAGAAGAGGTTAGGTTTGTTAAATCTTTTGTGTTTTCTTTCCGGTGGAGGGGGGATAAATGAATAGTGAATAATTTACGACGGTTATGAAGGTCAGATTCATTCAAAATACATAAAAAACCATAGAAAGAAACATATGTCTAACATTCAAAGGAAGATTGGTGTTCTAGTAATAGTTTGTCGCCGAGTGTGGTAACTCTTGTGACTATCTTAAAACTTCTGGAACTTTTACAGAAACACACCTTGAATGCCCCCACGGAAACAATTACCTTGCTACAAACACTAAAGTATGTTGAAGGTGGCAAAATATCAAGTACAAATTTCTTGTTGTTGAATGCAAATGTACTGATTGATTACAATAACTAGACATGCGAATCTTTAGAAATAAAAGATCATTTCCCTGATTTGAGATAAATATACGATATTGGACTTAGAAAAACTTCTCTCACTGAATCAACTACTCGTACTTCTAGATATGTGTGTGTACGTACTTACTTAATGATAGTGTATAGGAAATGAACAACACTCCCAGAGTTCTTTGTGTACGTGGGTGTATGTGCATATAGCGTGTGTCTCCTATGTACGAGTATTTGTGTGCATGTGTGTATATGTGCGTGCGTGTGCGTGTGTGTGATTCACCATAGTCTTGGAGAAGAGAGCTCAGAGCTCATATATGATCGATCTATGGGTAATGATGTGACCTTACACGCACACACACACCCAACTGCCCGCCCACGAGAGCTGGAGTAACGACTCGCAGTGCAGCGATGCTGAAATTATTTCGGCCCTGGGCGGGATTCAAACCCGGACCGCCGTAGTGGCAGCCGGGGACTACCACTGCGCCATCGCGTCGTGCGTGCGCACGCGCGCGCGTGTGTGTGTGCTCTTAATTGTAGTGAACAGGAAACGAGTAGCACTCATAGAGTTTTTGTATGCGTGTGTATGCATGTGTATGTGGCGTGTGTGTCTCCTGTGCGTTTTTTTTTTTTGTATGAGTGTGTGTGTGTGTGTGTGTGTGTGTGTGTGTGTGTGTGTGTGTGTGTGTGTGTGTGTGTGTGTGTGTGTGTGTGTGATTCACCTTGGTCTTTGGATCACGTGTTGGACTCGTGATCAACAGCTATTTCCCCCCCGGAAGAGAGCTCAGAGCTCGTATGACCGATCTATGGGTCTATGACCTTACACGCACATACACCCCCAACTCCCCGCCCACGAGAGTTGGAGAAACGACGCGAAGCGCAGCGATACTGAAATAATTTCAGGCCTGGGCAGGATTCGAACCAGGTACCGCCGGTACCGCCATACAGACAGTCTGGGACTATACCAACCGCGCCACCCCGTCGTGTGTGTGTGTGTGTGTGTGTGTGTGTGTGTGTGTGTGTGTGTGTGTGTGTGTGTGTGTGTGTGTGTGTGTGTGTGTGTGTCAGTGTTCTTGTGCGTGTGTTTATATAGAGGTTGATAGATGAACGATATAACACGAAATATAAAATATGATAAACAATACAGAAAATACAAAATATTGTCCACACACACCACCGTGTTAAGGCGTTATCACACTGAACTATTTTCCTCCAACCTCCAATTAATCGGCGGTACCACCCACCTCCAGAACTTTTTCCGCCGTAAAATCACTCTCTGGCAAACTATTTTGTTTTCTCGACAACCTATATAGAATGTCATTTGATATGCTGAAGGAAAATTAGCCCAGTGCGATAACGCCTTTATCAGTACTTGAATTCATCCTTGCCTTTTTCCTTAATCTTTTCTGAAATTCAATCCCTCTCACCTTTCTACAATTGTGAACTCTGTCGGCACGCGTTAGATGGTTGTTCAAAGCAAATGCAGAATACAGTGCGAGCACTCATTCTAGCATTGCTTTGAAGAACTGTTCTGCTTATCACTTTTCATCCCAATCCATAACGTTATCTAATCTCTGAAAGCAACCAGTTGTTTCAGCGTTCACTAATTTGTTACAAAATTTAATCTATTTATCAGATACTCTACTGGTAAACCAGTTCTTGCCTATTTCCTTCTAAAACTTAAAATTGTCCAATTCAAACCCATTACTACTTCGATTCAAGTGAATGGGCGAATTGTATTGTGAACTGGGTAACAAACAATTTGGATACTGATTTGTGCCTGAATTCATCTTCAAGGCTGCATAGACTTCTTTGAAAGGAACAAAATTCATGAAGTACACCAACCAACGTGTTGGAGAGGTTAACCATCTCTGTGTACCGGAGGCTGTGACAGGGCGGGACCTTAATGAGGAACTCCTTATCCAAACATCAAGGAGTAATGACTGTCATGGAAGGCATCTCCCCCAACACTCTCCCTTTCTCTCTCTCTCTCTCTCTCTCTCTCTCTCTCTCTCTCTCTCTCTCTCTCTCTCTCTCTCTAATTGTAGAAGAGGTTAATTTGCGTGAAGGCGAAGTTGAAGCAATCCACCTGAAAATTAAAACTAAAGGGCTCAATAGAAGAGACCTCGTGGTGGCGTATGCCAACAAGAGCATAGAATGAATGTGAATATCAAAAATTATTATCGGATCCAACTCTCCTCCTTGAAGAAAATAAATGAATAAAAGTAACAATAAAGCTACAAAATCCCCGGGTCCTGACGAATTTTTTCCGAGAGTGCTTAAATCTGCGACCAGTGAACTAAAATATTTAATAAGTCGGTAGACACTGGTTTTGTGGGTATTGCTTGGGGGCAGGCAAACGCTGTTCCTGTTTTCATAAATGGAGACAAATCGTCTATATGCAACTGTAGGCCAATCAGTTTGACATTATTTATAAATAAAATGTTTGAATAAATAAAAGCTAATAGAAACAGAGATCACATCGAAAGACATAACTTGATTCGTGACTCACAGCATAGTTTCTCCAAGGGTAAGTCATGTGTGACTAATCTTCTATTTTTTTACACTAAAGTATACAAGGCGTCAGATAACAATGATAGTTACAATGTTATTTAGCAAAGCGTTCGACAAGATGCCACACCAGAGACTACTAAATAAAGTCACAGCCCATGGCATAAGAGAAAAAGTGTTTAAATGGATTAGAGCTTGGATCAGTGACAGAAAACAGCGGGTCTCCATAAATGATGTAAAATCCAAATGGAGTAATGTTTTTAGTGGAGTTCCCGGGGCTCAGTTTTGGATCCCTTGTTGTTTATTATGCATATAAACGACTTGGGCAATGGGATTAATAGTAATGTTAGTAAGTTTGCGGACGACACTGATATAGGACACCTAATTAGGTCAGGAGAAGATGCCGAGATTCTCCAGAAAGATCTTAACAAATTGTTCACATGGCCGGTGAAATGGCAAATGGACTTCAATATTTCAAAGTGCAGCGTGTTAAACGTAGGGCTACACAACCCGGAAAGCAGATATTGTTTAGATAACACGTTTTTAGCGAAAATTGAGTGCGAGCCTTGGAAGTTCTAGTAAGTCCTGACCTTAAATCCAGGAAACAGTGCATTAGCGCCAGGAATAAGCTAACAGAGCATTAGGTTTCATTGCTAGGACGGTAACGGATATAAGTGCAGAGGTAATTATCAAACTCTATCTGGCGTTAGTCAGACCCATCTTTGACTATGTGGTACAGTTTTGGTCTCCGTCCTACAGAATGGACATCAATTCACTAGAATCAGTGCAGAGGAGAATGACCAAAATGATACATGGGTTCAGAAAGTTACCTTACGAGGAAAGGCCTAGGCACCTTAACCTACACTCTCTGTAAAAGACGCAGAGTGCGGGGTGATCTAACAGAGGTGTTTAAGTGGATCAAAGGCTTTAACAAGGGTGACACAAACAAGGTCATCATATTAAGACAACACAACAGGACTCGCAGCAATGGATTTAAATTGGACAAATTTAGATTTAAGAAGGAAATAGACAAGAACTGGTTTACTAATAGAGTGGTCAACGAATAGACTTAATAACCATGTAGTGAATACTGAAACTATCGGTAGTTTTAAGAAACGGTTAGACAAATCTATGGATGGGGATAACAAGTGGTAATGAACAGGGAACTGACTAGTGTAGGTCTTACGGTCTCTTGCAGTTTACTTTATTCATATGTTCTTGATATAGTCTTTATGGGAGACTTTAATTATAATGAGATAAATTGGGTGAAACGGGAAGCATATGGCAAGCACTTGGGGTAGCACCTTGTTAAACATGTGGAGAACACAATGACCCAAAGGGTAAAGAAGGTAATTCGAGTAAGAGGGGTTGACATTCTTGTGAGGTTGGTCATTGTACTTACCAAAGAGCCAGGCATTACACACAAACACACACACGCACATACACACACACACACACACATATATATATATATATAAAACAAATACATAGAAGAATGTGAAGTCATTAAAGGCATAATAAAAAGAGGAATCACTCTTACTGACACAGACATTTTCATCAACATCAGAATTGTCAGGAAGACAAACCTGACCAGGTCCTTAATAACGAGGAATAACACAGCACCCAAAATCCCAAAAGAGGCCTCTACCAATATAATATATAAGTTTTCATGCCAGGAAGGCCGCTGTGATGGCTCCATTTCTTACATCGGTAGAACCTCCAACACACTGAAAAGATGCCTCCAATACCACCAAATCCAGGGACTCATCTTCCAACACTTCATTGACCACCACGACATGAAGCCATTTCTGAGCACATTAACAAAAAATAAAATCATACTCCACAGAGAAGAAATTTTTAAAAGACTGCAGATTGCGGAAGTTGTAGCCATAACTTCCCAGCATACCACCATCAATGTGCAAAAAGCTGCAGATTTACCCGCCCTTCAGCCTGTCCCTAGAAACACCATGCCCTCCAGCACCACCAAGAACGAGATGCTCCTGAAGCCGCACTGTAACACAGCGCTCGTCAGAGCTCCCAGGAGCACCTTGCGCCACGACACCCACTAGACTTCAGTACTCTCCAGTAACAACGCCAGCCCACAGGACCACGGACCAGAAGACAAACCAGAGCTTCCACCTCTCACTCTGTGTCGAGACTGATGACTTCCCCTATTGACCTCCCCCAGGGATTCAAATTGACCTCTCCCACTTTCGTCAGCAACCTTACCCAGGGACTCTCATTGACCTCTCCTACTTCTCCCAGTGACCTCACCCAAGAACTCACATTGACCTCTCCTACTTCCCCCTATGGCATCACCTAAGAAATCCCATTGACTTCTCCTACTTCTCCCAGTGACCTCACCCAAGAACTCACATTGACCTCTCCTACTTCCTCCTATGACGTCACCTAAAAAATCCCGTTGACTTCTACTTCTCCCAGTGACCTCACCCAAGGATTCTCGATGACCTATCCTATGTCCCCCAATAACTCACAAGCAGTACAAGTCAGTCCGCTGCAGACATTATTCTTCATCAGATCTTCGCCTACATTAGGCCTTCAAGATAGTTATAGCTCTCACCCTGAGGAAACCTCTAAAAAGCGAAAAAGCTAAGTTTTCGGTGTTTGTATCAACATTTTTATTGTGCTGTTACACAGATTTATTATAATCATTGGCACCCATCAGTGCCTATCAATATACCCTTTCCCATGATATTGAATTCATGAATGATTATGTTCAAACCTTGAATTATGATAGTAAAAAGTTATTCTTGAAACTGAAGATATTGGATATCAAAATAGCCAAAGCTATTAGCGCAGTTGACTTCAATCAAAATTGTCTATGTGAGAACCTATGCCCAAGACAGACAACTGTTGCCAAAGGATTGTATAATGGCTAGAGTGGTACAAATTCATAAAGTAAGAAAAAAAGAGATACCACGGATTTATAGACCACTATCCCCGATCAATGCCTTAGTGAAATTATATGAAATAATTGAGAGAGATCTTTGGGTGAAATACATACAGATAAACATTTTGACGGACAGCCATTTCGTCCTCACATCCGGAAGATCATGTGTATAAAAAAATTAGGGTTTTACTCATAAGTGATTGATGTGTTGCAAGGGAGGGTTGCGTGGGCTGTGTGTCTCTAGACCTAGAGAAGGCCTTCGACAAGTAACTCACATTCGACTTTTTTGGAAATTGGAACAAGCCGAAAGACTAAGAGGATCTTGAATGGGTAAGACGTTTCTAGAAGTGCAGGTATATAAAGACAGTTTTAAAAGATAAAATATCGTGTAATGTTCCATATCTATGGAAATAATGTGATGGAATATACATTGAGAACAAGACGATATTGTTCAGTTTCATAATGCCAACTCCATCAGAAGATATCTATGCACCCAACTGAAAAGATTCTGGGTCATAGTTGGCTGTGAAATGTTAATAAAGGACCATGAAGGTTTTTGCAGGAGTATCGAGCTTAAGTTGTCCAACCTCCGTTCTGCTAAGGAATAAGAACTCAATTTTGACAAAAGTGTCATATCAGATGTTCTTAAGAACTTTTATATAGATGATTTTAGCCGTTTAAGGCTGAAACACAAAAATGGTAAAATCCATCCTGTTTTTCTGGTAGCCAAATTCAAGTTTGCACAGATGAAGGAAATGACAATTCTTAGGTTTGGTTTGTCTGCCGGCAGAGTGTAAATATGAAGAACATGGGATATGTATGGAGTGTTCCGGACTATCTTCAAAGTTGAGGTCCGAGCGGGTAACAGCCCCGCAAATCACGGGAAAAAATTAAACCGAAAAACTGAGTTGCAGATAACGTTTTTTTTTTTTTTTTTTTTTTTTTTTTTTTTTTTTTTTTTTTTTTTTTTTTTTTTTTTTTTTTTTTTTTTTTTTTTTTTTTTTTTTTTTTTTTTTTTACAGACAGCATTACACTGATCCAGTACGAGTATATTGTAAACATTTACAAGGAATTCAAGGCATTCCTTATCAATCGTTTAGAATAGATCAAGCTAAGCACAGTTTCTGAGCTTTGGAGATGTTCCCTCAATAGAGATCTAAACCCATGTCACACATACACGACTCAAGTGAGTGTGTCTGAATAGAAACGACTTAGGTTACAATCTTTTATTTTTGGAATTTCCAGATGTTAAATCCCTTTTGCATCATATATTAAGAAACTTAATGACGAGCTAAAACAAGCTCCTATACGAATATTATACACATTTTAAAATTTTCCTAAGGGAAGTCTTGAATATTGTATGCTAATTCGTCTCCCAGCTTTTCAAATTCACAACATTTGATGAGAATAACGAATGCGTGACGGGGGTTTCAAAAGACAACGGTGGCCAGTGTAGAAAGAGCATCTGTAGAATTAAGGAACACAATGGCCAATGACTCCTAAGAAATGCAAAAACCCCATAGATGATGTAGCCATCAAGAACGATGAAAAGACAGTTACCTCAGTAACCCAGGCAACAAAGCAAATTAATGACAAATTTGTCAAGAGTTTCTCCTGCGGACTTCGTACGAAGAAATCATTAGTCTGAGCGAAAAAAAAGAAAAGAAAAAAATTATAATGACTTTCGCCCAACTCATCCATATGCTTTCTCCCAAGCAACGGTCTCTTGTGTAAAGAACAAAAATATACAGGAGGTTTCTATTTTTGTGTGATACCGCCCTTGCTTTTAATATTAATTACAAAGGATTACAAAGGCGGAACATGCCAACAGGAGACCTTTTGGTCCATACCTAGGTCTGATGCGAAAAGAAAAATTATAATAATGATAAGTAAATAAAAAATATATAATAATGTAAATAACAAATAAAATACATAAATAAATGCATAGGTATAGTTAAATAATAAACAAACAGGTAAATAGCAAATAATAATAAATTGACATATAACTAATAATAAATGAGGATCAAGCAAATAATAATAAACAGACAAATGAAAACAAATAAACGAATAATATAAGATAAATGATAGTCATCACAGCATCTTGCTGAGGTGCTTATCTAAATGATTCTTACAGCTTCGAACTGAACTACATTGAACTGCCTCTGCAGAAAGTTTATTCCATTCAATAAGTACACGGTTGGCGAAGTTGTTTCTACCCACTTCCAAATTAAATCTATTTCCAGACAGTTTGGGATCATTGTTTCTTGTCGGATTCTCATTCAGTGTAAAAATTTTGTCACTTTTGATGTTGTCAATCCTCTTTAGAATCTTAAAGGCCTGTATCAAGTCACCTCTGAGTCTACGCCTTTTTAGGGAAAACAGATTCATATGTTTTAGACGATTTTCGTATCATTTATTTTTGATATTTGGAATCAGTTTTGTGGCTCGCCGTTGCACTTTTTCCAATCTGTCAATGTCTTCAATGAGATTAGGGGACCATACGGAAACAGCATATTCCAAATGTGGACGAACTAACGATTTATATAGCTTGTTCATGAGTGATGGACTTTTGAAGTCAAAATATCGTGCAATCAGTCCTAGAATATTATTGACTTTCTCAGAGGCCGAAATACAGTGCTTAGATGATTTGAGATCGTTACTGATAATGACGACGAGATCCTTTTCACTATCCATTTTTGTTAACGAATTTCCAAATAACTTGTAATCGTACTCACAGTTATTTTTACATATGTGCTCCATGCATTTACTTTTGTTAAAGTTCATTAGCCACTTTTCAGACCATTGCTCTAGTTTATCTAAATCTTCTTGAATATCTTATTGGTCTAAGTGATCATTTGCCATTCCGCACAGTTTTGTATCATCAGTAAATTTGGAAACAATAGATTTTAGTCCGTGGTCTATATCATTTATATCTACTATGAATAGAAGTGGCCCAAGAGCGGAACCCTGAGGATCTCCACTCGTAACATTTTTCCATCCAGAAGTTTTGCCTTTTAAAACAACTCTTTGTTTTCGATCATTCAACCAATTACTAGTCCAACTTAATAGGCTACCACCTATTCCGTGTGAAGCTAATTTAGTAAGAAGTCTTTCGTGGGGGATGGTATCAAAATCTTTTGCAAAATCTAGATATATTAAATCTATATTGTATGTTTTGTCATAATTGGAGATAACTGTGTTGTAGAATTCAAGTAAGTTAGTCACGCAAGAACGTTTCCGTCTGAAACCATGCTGGCTATCATTTATCAAACAGTTACTTTCTAAATGATGTTCGATAGCATCTCTGATGATAGTTTCCATCATTTTTCCTACTATTGAAGTCAAGCTTATAGGCCTGTAGTTATTTGGTTTCTTTTTGTCACTTTTTTGAATATTGGAATGACGTTAGCTAGCTTCCATTCTCTTGGGACATCTCCGGATATGATGGATTTCTTGAAAATAATTTATAATGGAACAACAATCTCATTTTTAATTTCCTTTAAGATTCTTGGATACCGACCGTCAGGCCCTGGTGTTTTATCAACTTTGAGTTTCTCTATACACCTTTTATTTATTTATTTATTTTTTATTATGTTTACCGTAGTAAGTTTACCTTAGACGTTTCACAGGTTTCAGTTTGGAGTTCACTTTGAGGTATTTCGTTTACGAATACTGAACTAAAATAATTGTTTAAAATATCACACATTCCTTCATCTGAATATTCAAGTTGAACGTCATCAGATAATAGTGGACCAATATGATTCCTAACAACCTTTTTAACTTTACTGTAACTATAGAATTCTTTGGGATTCTCTTTGGATTTATCAGCGATATTCATTTTGTATTGTCGTTTTCGTTTTTTTTTTTTCGTCTTTTTTAAATCTCTCTGTATTAATATGTAACTTTGATAGTCATTAGATCCACCCGAGCACTTGTATTTCTTATAAGCCTATCCCTTTTTAGCAATACTTTT
>NC_134783.1:75969693-75972193 GCF_046742065.1 Oratosquilla oratoria
ATTTTTACCTATGGAGTGTTTACGTCAGGTTGAGTTAGATCAGGTTGGGTTAGGTTAGGTTGGATTATATTAAGTTGGGAGCTATTGGGCGACGTAAATCTCAAGTTAAATATCCGTGTTTGCATGACTCTGGAATTCTAAACAACCTCGCTTGTTTACAGTTTGTATAGACGTTGATTCTTGAATAAATGGTGGTATGTATAGTCACTATTAAAAGCTCATTTACTCCTGAACAGAATTATAAAAGTAAAACTTCCAGATGTTGTTTTGAAGAAATATGCATAGGAAATATAGGAAATATCGCTTCATTGCCAAGTGCTATTGCTTAGGAAGGGATATCAAATGCTCCTCAGCTAAAATGACAGTTGTATGATCAATTCCTTTGCTAGTGAGGGTTGTCAGATTGTCAATGAGATTAATTCAACAGTCTGGCTGTATCCAGATGAACAGGAGAATTTTTTATACTCTACGGAAAGGGTTAATTTCAAATGGAACGATTAGATCTTAGGGCTTTGATTGTATATTGCTGAGAAGGTGAAATAAAAGGGCTTTTACTGCCTCTCTATACGAATTTTCATGTTACTTAGAATACAGAGCCAATTTATGGGTTGCTTGATTTCCTGCCTGCAGATGCCATCCCCAACCCTGAATAGAATAGTTTGATGTTAGCGAGAAAAAATTATCGACAAAATATTGCCTGTGTGGGGTAGGTCGTGACAAGCTTCAACGCTGAAAGCTGGAAACATTCCCGAAGATGAATAAAATGACCTGACGGCTCCAAAATACAGTACTTATATTACTTACAATACGAGTATGGTGATTTCTGCGATAAACTTGTTAAAAATCCCATCCTGGTCGGTTTGTTCACAGTTTAGGAGTTGGGAAAGGAGCGGGGGATCCCGGCAAGTCTCATGACCCCGTACGGGCCGGAGACCGTTCCTTGTCTGAACACAAGCACACGAGTGGCGTTGGGAATCGTAGAGAACGGGCTTCAGGGCTATAATGTTTAGTCGGTCTAACCCGGGATGCAAGACTTAGTATCTGGTTTCGTTTATTTTATACGTTCAGTGTAGCAAGACGGTAGCGAGCGGAACTCACGCTCAGAGGGACCCGCGATCGAAGCTCACGACGGCTAGGTTTGATTTTTACGATCATCTGATGCTTGACGCCATTAGCCTAAACGGAAGCTGAGACGCAGACGACACAGGCGACGCAGGGCAGAGCAAAGTCATACCTCCTGTTGTTGAATTAAAGTATAGTACAATACAGTTTGAAATGTTGAGGTAGTACATCTGGAACCATATCATTTGAAAGAGAAGTTCAAATTGTACTTCAATTCAGCAACAGGACGTCTACCTTTGCTCTGTGCTGCGTCACCTGTGTCGCCTGCGTCTCGGTTTGCGTTTAGGGTTTAGGCTAACAGAAGCTGTACATGGCGCGCTGCCAACATTGAACAGGTCTATGGCAGTTTCATGTGTACAGCATGTATGTGTACACACGTACATGTACGTGAATGTACGCTCCTTGTGAACTTGTTTGTCTGCAGAGTTTGTAGGTGGTTGATGTTCCCAATTAAATACTTTATGAGGGAACTCTGCAGTATGTGTTATTTACAATGGAATTAACTGTTGATTTTTTCCTTTCCTCCGTGTAACTCTTCTCTCCCCCCTCTAGTGTTCCGCTTGCTTTTATTTACAATTTTTTTATTTATCCATTCATTTATATATGTACTTAGTTTTACTTTCATATAAGTCACCTTTTTTTTCACTCTCAGCTTCTTGGGGGCACACCCTTCCCCTGGCGCTGCCTGAGGTTGAGGGATGCCCTCCCTCCCTCCCTCCTTCCCTCCTTCTTAGGGTCGATTCAAACACATCGGTGCCGTATCCGTACCGTGTCAGTTCCACGTCAGTGATATCTGTAACGCTTCCGTGACGTCTATGCACACACATATCCGTAGTGTCTCCGTACAGCGTGAATCAGTGATTTCCAAGATGATAAAATTTTCAGGAGTAGAGTTGGCAATGATTGCCATAATTCAAGGGCAGGGTTTGTGCTATAGCATTTTTCATGACTAAATTTGGAAATTACCTAACTAAAAGAAAGAAGGGAAAAGAATAACCTTAAATTTATAGCTAGCTCACATGTTTTGTAAGTAAAAATGAAGAAGTTATTAACCTCAATGAAAAATACTTATAATATATACTCAGAAAAAAATAACCTTAAATTTACAGCTAGCTTAATAATTTGTTAGTAAAAAGAAATAGTGTATCAACATCAACAAAAAGTACTTAAAATGTACTTTCATTTTTTTTCCTATGCTGATATATTTTGGTTGCAACAGATCATACAGAATAGAATGATCTCGCATCATTTCAAGAAGCTGGACACTCATTTCTCAAACTCGCAACACGCGTCCGACGTCCGTGAAAAACTCAAAAATATCGGCGGCGGCGACGATACTCAGATTCACGGAACGGAGATGGAACTGACACGAAGAGTC
>NC_134783.1:75977193-75979693 GCF_046742065.1 Oratosquilla oratoria
CAACTAAATATACTGTACCTGGCATGAATAATTTCAAAGACCGTAAAGCCTTGTTGACACGGGGCTAGTTTAGTGGCCGCTAGTACTAGTGACATATAATCTACCCTTCTACTCGATCAATGTCAATGGAAAGTTGCCTCTAAACTATTCTAGTGTCAACACTTACCAGGTAAGTTGACTTGCAGGAGCTAGCACTAGCAGCTTCTAAACTAGCCCCGTGTCACCGAGGCTCAAGGTCTTGGCGAAGCGGAGGCACAAACCCAAATCTCATCGAAAGGTTTCGGTAGATCATTATATCGTTTAATTGTCTGACTGAACTATAGCTTTCTCACAGTCAATCGTAAAAATTAAGGTCACCGTGTATCGACGCGACGCGACGCCCCACCGCGTCCATTCTGTGGCAAAGTGTGATCAATGTGTGCATTTCGCCAGATTTTGTTCAAAATGTGTGTTTGTAAAGACGCAGAGCACGGGGTGACCTAATAGAGGTATTCATATGTGTCAAGAGCTTTAACAAGAGTAATGTAGATAAGGTCATCATATTAAGACAGCAAGGTAGGACACGTAGTAATGGGTTCAAATTGGACAGATTTAAGTTTAAGAAGAAAAAAGGCAAGCATTAGTTCACCAATAGAGTGGTTAATGAATGGAATAGGCTTAGTAACCATGTAGTAAGTGCTGAAACTAATGATTGTTGTAAGAGAAAATCAGGCAACTTTATGGATAGGATAGGTGGCGATGCACATAGAACTGCCTGGTGCAGGCCTTATGGTCTCTTGCAGTCTTCTCCATACTTATGTTGTTATGCTTTTAATTTTTTCACTGTATTTAGTTAGAGACTGGTTAGCTGGACAGGAAAGAAACGTCCTAATTCGTGTTCATATCCAGAGCTTCAACCAGCCCCATCCCAAACTTCCGAGTGCCCGTGTCAACCAATAGCATGCTTTCCTCAACCCTCTCTCCTCCTCATCCCACCAATCACGAAATGGAAGGGTGTTGGAGGAGACTGACCTTGTTCAAATATAATCTGTACAACATATGGGTGAGGTTCATGACAGAAATTGAGCATTATACCCAACAACAAAATAATAATAACAACGACAGAAGTAATACCCTTAACGTTGACAACACAAACACCAGAAATGAATGATAATGATAATGAAAAGTGATAATGATGAATGATTATTATAATGATGAACAATGGTAGTTAATTAATTAGCAACTATGATAATGGTAAGCAATAATTATCATGCTCAGCAACGATAATGATGATAGCAATAATGACAATGAACAAATAGACGATAGAGATAAAGAAGAAAGCCATGATAATAATAACGATGGCAACATACAAACAATAACAACAAGGCTGGGAACGATACTAAGTGTGGTGGCAGCCACTATCGTCATTTAAAACATCGGAATGAAAGAAGGAAAATGTGACAAAAAGACATTGTACTGTTAATTAATGCACACACCTGCACTAGTTTGACCCCGGGCCGTACGTGTAGCGTCGTCGTCGTCGTCATCGCCACTGTCGTCGTCGTTGTCGTTGTCGTTATTGTCGTCGTCGTCGTTATCGTTGTCGTCGTCATGGTTATTACCGTTATCATCATCTTTATCACCACCGTTGTCATCGTTATCATCATTATCATCTCATCAATTCGATCGTTACTGTAAGACACCACTAATCTTTAAATCTTCCACTGCTGTTACTTGTATAATATTTCTACTACAGTAGCAAACGTTCAATAGTGACAAATCATAGCAACAACAATAGTATCCCATCGTTGGCGTTGCCTCAACCATCGTCATTTCTATCTATTTTGTGTAAATATTATAATGATACTATAGTCCATGCGTTCTAAAGAGTCTGTTCAGTTAGTGGCATACATCGTGAGCCATTTGCCAAATCAACCTTAGTACATGCCCTTCTCTCTCTCTCTTATTTCCCATCTATGTATTATTCTATTTTTTATTTTTGTATATAATAAAGGAAGTTGTATAGTGCATTGAATATCACTTTTTTGATTATAACAACGATTTGAATGTATTCTATGACACGTGGCAAGAGCGCTTTTTCCCCACCATGTTGCCACGCCGAAGTATCACTAGTGAGACGGTTGGGATGGGGTGGGTATTCGTTGTTACAATTATAAAAAGCGGTACTCATTGTACTACACATCTTCATTTACTATATACATAATAAAAAAATCAAATAGCAGATAGATAGGAAATAAGAGAGAGACGGGTATCTACTTAAGTCCATTTGGCACTACTTGTAATGCAAAGGTAGATACGGTAGGAGGAAAGGCAATATTAGTAACAGGGGACTTCTTGAGCTTGCTGGTGGTGATGATGGTACCAGAAGGGGCTGTAGTGGTGGAAATATATGTGAGAGTAGTGATGTGGGGGTGATATGGTGTTAGTCGCTGTGAATGTAGAGATGAGAATAGTGATGGTAGATACAGTGATGGTTGTGTTGAATGGTGGAAGCAGTGTT
>NC_134783.1:75984693-75992193 GCF_046742065.1 Oratosquilla oratoria
TCACCAGCAGCAGCAGCGGCGGCGGCGGCGGCTGTGGGAGGAATAAATCGATTCGAGGTCTTCTCTGTCCTCTGGAGCTCAATAGGAGCGAAACCAAAGGAATTATATGACAACAAATAAATCGGAGCTTAACATCCTGACTAGATAAAGGATTCAGTTTGTCTCATTTAGAAATCCAGTGACGGACCTTAATAACATAAGAACAGAGAAGATTGCAAAGACCCTAAGGCTTACACTAGGCAGTTCCATGTCCATTAACATCTGTCATCACCATTCATAAAGTTATCTAATCTTAAAACAACCAATAGTTTCATTACTTACTATATGTCTATTCCATTCGTTAACCACTCTATTGGTAAACCAGTTATCGTCTATTTCCTTCTTAAATCTAAATTTGTTCAATCTAAATCCATTACTACAAGTCCTGCCCTGTTGCCTTAATATGATGACCTTGTCTGCATCACCCTTGCTAAAGCACATGATCACTCCGCTTAAGCCTGTCTTCGTCAGGTATATAATATCTAAGCCTTTTTTTTTCCCATCCCAGACGATTATCTTTCAGTGAGTGTTCGTAGGTGGTGGATGCTGTTACAGATCCTAATCAACGGGTTCATACCATTTCCTACTTAGATTCCATATCAAAGTTCACTTTCATTGTTCACGCAATTGTATTTCATTGAAGGGACGGCCTTCTGTCTATCATTCTATATATCTATATCTCTAACTTTACTAATCTGTCCCTCTACTAATCTATCCGTACATCTGTCTGTCTACCTACGCACCTATGTATGCATCATCGGTCTATTTATGTATCTATTAATCTGTTTATCTCTTTGTTTGTCTGAATACCTTTTTGCTTTTCTATATCCTTAATAAACCTTTCCATGCATTTTTTTTGTAGGGTACACTAAGCTTCCTTATAGATACTGTTACGTCTAGCAAAGGGAAAGAAAACCGTCTAACGACAACTAGAGTAAAAGGTGTCATAAGTTATCGTGAACTGTGAAAGATTTACCGAGAAACTTGATCTTTTCGCTACGCCTTAAGGGGGATGGGAGGGGAGCTTCCTTCGACTGAATCAAATAGGCTGAAATAGCGCTGAAAGTATCAAGACTGCCCTGCCCACTGGTCCACTTCGAAAGAAAAGTTAGTAATTCATTCCGGCGCCGAAGAAAAGTTTCGTTCCCGTAAGGTCACTGAAGACCCTTCAGGTGCCTTCAAGTTTTCTTAGTCTGATTTTTCTTTGTTCTTTTTTTTTCTTTCTTTATCATTGTAGAACGAGTTTTCCCTTAGCCTGGTAAAAATGTATGGGAGCAGCTAGAATAAATGCTAAACCCGCAAAACAAAGCGAAAGGGTCAAAGATATGATGGCAAGTTTCCCTCCGGATCCTATACGAACATGTTACAGTCAGACAACTATAATTTTTCTAAGTTCTCCCTCATATGGAACAGGCTCTACAGTGTAAGCTGCTTTTGTTGTAGTGAGATATATTGTCACTATTTCCATAAAAATATATTTTCTTTTTTTTATCCCTTTTTAAGACGACACAGTTATTTTTGTGAGCTTCATTTGGCCTCGTAATATGATGATGAAGACCACAGTGAGACTTTTGTAAAATTATCTAAGAAAGTTTGACCATTTCCTCTAGATGCAGCGGTCCCCCTCCCATCCCTTGAGGAAAGATAAAGATTTTATTTTGTATTAATGTTTTGTTATCCACATATACAAAAAAATAATAATAAATAAATAAATACATAAATAAATAAATAAATAAATAAATAAATAAATAAAAGGAAAATTAGAAAATCGATCAAAATAAAGTAAAACAGAATTAGATAACGCAATATAAAATAAAGCAAAATAGAATAAATGAAAATTAAAGTGAAACGAAATTAGATTAGCTTATTAAATAAAATAGAATTAAATTGAGTTAAATAGAACAAAATAAAATCTAATTAAATCAAATTATATAAGATAAAATTAGATTGAATTAGATTAGATTAATTAGACTAGGTCAAACAAAACAGAATAAAAAGACAAAAATTGCTCATACCTTTTCTTAAAAGCCTAACCACTAGTCTACACTCTAAGATACCTTTTCCTTTCACAATGCAATTTTATGTCTTCTTTTGCTAACCAACATTTTATGACAAGCTACGTCACCATCTTGAAAATAAACTTGATATTATGGTAGAAGCCCTATGCGCATACAAAACATTTGTTTGCATTTATAGAACAAATCGCTAGTATTGGCGATGTAATTTCAAAATCAGGCACGGGTCCAGCGAACTTTGATCTCGAGTTCCTCTGAGCGTGAGTCCCATGCGTCACCACTCCTCCACTCGGAACTCGGGTTATTGATAGTCCCGCCACCTGATATGATCTTAAACCTAGGTGTCACGTTAATCCGTGATTATGAAAATAATATTTTAATCGCATGTAATATTATAAAATTGGATTAAGGTAAATTAACATTATACGTTAGTATTAATACATAATTATAAGTAGATGTATATAAAGACGTACCGAACAGCTAGCGTGATTCATTTAGAGGTGTGAGAACGGAAGGAGTAGAAATGCGTTTCAGACGAAATAAAGTAACGTCCCTAACGTATCCCTTTCGTGACGTCACACGGACAATACTATAAACACAACACCAAAGGACGCGCGAAAGGATTAGGATTTTAGATCCGACTCTCATGGGACACCCGTATGTGACGAAAATCCCCGTCACATTCAAATATCTATCCTCCTGGTAGATCCTTCAACGCCTCTGGCAGTGGACTTCCCCGTCACATTCAAATATCTATCCTCCTGGTAGATCCTTCAACGCCTCTGGCAGTGGACTTCCCCGTCACTTTCAAATATCAACCCTCTTAGTCGGTCCTTTACCACGCTCTGACAGAGGACTCTCAAAAAGTGATATCACTATCGTAAGTTGGAAATTGCTCTACTTTCTCCAATCTTAACTAAAGTGACATGAAAATAACCCGAAGTGACAGTGTTTATTAAAAAATCTTCGATAAAAGTCAGTGAAGTCAACTAATAATTAAATTCATCCTATCTGTTTCTCACTTCCTCCCTAGGTGCCTTAGTTTGTATATGTTGTTTAACTTCTTTAATACGAGTCAAATTCTCGTGAGTAGCATCAACTGCCTGATGTACGATGATTTGATGATGCACAACAATACTCGCGTTATGAAAAATAAAGTTACAGCTGTGTCACTCATTCTCTTTCACCCTGAATATTAATAATCACAGAAAGTATGATCAAGCAGTTCACAGGCTATGGGGGTCACTCAGGTACAACTACAAAATAAATATAATCAAGACGACAACGCCGGGATCTTCATATACATTCTCTCACCTCATAACGCCTACGTAGACGTTATGGTATGGATGGGGCTAATACTCAATTGTTACATTAAATGCATGAATAAGTAAGATCTCATAATAAAAATTTTGTAAATTAATTTTTTTTATATATTTCTTTTCCCTCTGATTTCAAAAGAACCTGTATTTTTGTCTCGACATTCTCGTTATTTTAGGGAAACACTGCTAAGGTAATTAAGCCCTAAGAGACTATCTTGCTAACAGGGTTGTAGCTTTAGTCAAGAGCAATTAAGACTGTTTCAATTTCTAAATATAGATACCTGTTTGTTCCCAATGACACTCTGTACAAACATGTTGTACTTCAAATAATGTAATGTGACCTAACCTAAACTGACCTGAGCTGATACGACCCGACCTGACTCGACATAACCTGACCTTATCATTTCTAAATGTAGTGCTCACAAAAACACTAAGAACAAAGGTGATATATGATTCTATGAACATAAAAAAAATCCTGAGTACCGTGCTATTTCTCTGCGTGTCTCTGCGTAATTGATTAATTAGTCAATTAATTAATTATCTAACTAATCAATTGTTGCCTCTAGTTTCATCAAAGGGCGACCACCAACCCCAAGTACAACTTTGCATTTTTTCTTTTGTACATACATACATATACCAAGGCTTCCTCCCCCTTACAAGGGGGGTAGCCAAAAAGGGAAAGGCATAAAATCATCTCCATCCATTCCATCCCCGAACACACCCCACACCCCTCCACCCTCCCTCTTATCTGAGCACCTCTTAGATGACGGGTCATCCCTGCACCTTGTCCACTGCCCTGGGTCAGAAGCAGTGTCGCAAGACACAGCACATCCACAGCAAGGCCGCTTCATTAAATCGGCGACCCCCCCTCTCCGTCTCCCCATTGCATAAAAGGAGAGGGGGGTCGCCGATTTAATGAAGCGGCCTTGCTGTGGATGTGCTGTGTCTTGCGACACTGCTTCTGACCCAGGACGCACATTAAAAGACCCAAACCTTAGGGTGCTGGTCCGAAAACTTCCAGACCCTCTTATGCCTTCTCTTTTTTGTTTAGGAATGTCCCCTGTGGGGCTACAAGGAGAAGGATGCCTAGTCCCACTCCCGGTCCCTTTCTTCTCGCCTCTTACGATCCAAGTGGGAATACTTGGTGGCAGTATTCTTTTCCCCCACCACAGGGAATTCCCCCACCACAGAAAAAGAATACTCAGAGAAATGGTACAGGACAGCAACAAGGGGTTGGGGGACAGCATAACGGAGGGACAGTCGTAGTATAAAAGTGTCATTATTTCTCTATGAACAGTTTTCCTCTATCATAGACAAAATGATGTGTGGCTCTGGTCCGTAGGGGCGCCCCATATAGACCCTAAAGTATCAACTGCATGCTACTTTGCCACAATAACAAGCAGCCAATACCCCAGATGGGGTAATGTTATCTATTTTCACGGTCACCATGTTTAAAAAAATATTATGTCAAAAGTAATATTTGAGAGTTTTTTTTGACAAAAATATTCGTCGTCTGCTAATTTGCATTCAAAAATACAGCTCACAGCGCCATCTCTTTGTACAAGTTCTGATGACGTCATGACGTATACCAGCCCAAGCGTCCTGTAGTGAAAATGACAATTCTTTCACCAAAAGATTACAAGGGAAGAGCATGCCGACAGGAGACCTTTTGGTCCATAACTAGGTCGGATACAAAAAAATATAATAGAAAAAATAAATAACTGAATAAGCATATAAATAAATAAATAGAATAAATAAATAGATAATGATAAATAATACATACATATACCAAAGGCTTTTCCCCCTTACAAATAAATAATAAACATAGATAATAATGAGCAGAAAAGTTAGATTAATTATTTTAGATTGTTTACACACTTTATAAAAACGAAAGCTTCACTATAAGTATCGCTAAGAACAAGCCAATCCGTCCCAGCAAATGCCAAGTGATTTTTGCATTTATTCCTATTTTGCACGCCCTATCTTCTGTCTTGATTAAGTTTTCCTTGTGTTAAATTCATTCTATGTAATTTCTTTGTTATTCACTTATTATTTCTCCTGTTTTTATTTTTCTATGCTTATTTATCTGATAAATCTGATAAAAAAATCCAAAAACAATATTTTTTATAATTTGTTTTGCATAATATTTGAAAAAGGCCGTTTGATATTATTGTAAGATAATCTAGCCCCATCGTTAACCTCTCTGTGCATGTTCTGTACGTAGATAATATTGTTGCTTGGCAGTTATCATAAGCTTTCTTCTGGCTTTTTCTCTGAGTTCTATATTTTATCAATATGTTATTTTCTATGCTTCTTTCCTCCTGTTCTTTTCATCCCAATCGTGGATTATCCTCAGTAGTGGTTTCTTCATTTTCATAATTCCTATATTTGATAAATAGCATGCGGCACTCGACACGATCACTATTTTTCAAACACAGTGACGATGCATGAAGAAGGAACATAGTTTATGACATCACTGTGAAGCAGATAGCGCCATGGGTAGGTTTTACGAGAATGGCTGAAGCAGACGACGATTTAGGGATAGGATAAGTAATTTAGAATTGTAATAAAAACAAAACAAAAAACGAAAGAGCTTCTGTGTAAATTATTGAGCTATTATTGACTTTCATAAGTACTAAAAACATATTCCGGTGAAATTAGACACCCGCAATTTTCAAAGTGGTTGCATTTTAAGTGGAAAATCCGCTAGCCCATATTGGCTGGATATGGTTCTCGTTCTCTCTCAAAGATTTTTCTGAAAGAAAAAATGATAACTGTTCTCTGTATTGTATTACTGTGAGACTATTTCTATGTCACCGGCTGAAAGTGGTAAGGGTAGGGGAGCTGTCGTCGGTTGTCAGCTTCCCAAGAGAGGTTTTGGGAGTCCAGACACCGAGTGTAAGCCCATCAGGGCTTGACCTCACGATGGAAGTGAGGAGGTTGATGGGTTATAAAAATTAGAAGTTTCGCTGTCCATCTTGGAAGACCACTGTGTAAAAACATAAGAATAAAGAAGACAGCAAGAGACCATAAGGCCTACACTATCAGTTCCATGTCCATTATCACGTATCATCCCCATCCATAAAGTTATCTAATCTTCTCTTAAAGCAACCAATTGTTTCAGTCCTTACTACATGGTTATTAAGTCTATTCCAGTCGTTAACCACTCAATTGGTAAACCAGCTCTTGCCTATTTCCTTCTTAAACCTTTTTTTTTTTCAATAAAAATCCATTACTGCGAGTCTTACCCTGTTGTCTTAATATGATAACCTTGCCTGCATCGCCATTGTTAAGGGGCTATTACACTGGGCTATTTTCCCCCCACATCCTACCTCCAGCCTCCATTTGAATAATTAAAATATGACTTCACCTACAGAAACCTAGACTTCTGTAAGAACATTTCAACACTATGTCTAACATTCCCATAGGTTAACAATCTCATAGTTCATCATTCAGTTTTGCTGTATATGACTGAAAGATAATTTGATATTTGGAAATTTGAAAAATAAAATATTGTAACCGAAGTCGTTTTGACTCAAACGCTGGTGAAGCCCATGGAAGCCCAGTGTACAGTAGTAACTACTTTACCCGTCATTGGTCCCTTTTCCTCAGAGGATGACACAGATGATGCAATTAGTGTGTTATGATATAATGTCTCTTTGGTTACAGGATGGCCAGTCTTCGTGGTTGTGTTCTGTCGTGTGTGCTGATGTCAGCTTGGCTTCTGCTTATGGCCCGCCCTTCCTCACCCGCCCCACCACCTCCACCCAACTACCGAGGTATGTACCCTCTTGAATTGCTCACAGAGGCCTGAGCCTCTAAAGGCGTTATTGCACTGGTTTATTTTTCCACCAACTTCCAATCGGCGGTACCTCCCAGCTCCAGGACTTTTCCCGCCGTAAAATCACGTATGACAAACTATTTCGTTTTCACAACAATTTGCATAGAATAACCATTTGATATGCTGGAGGAAAATTAATTCCCTCCAGCATATCAGATATCCTGACAGTCGAAGGAAAAATAGCTCAGTGCGATAACGTCTCAAGGGTTACTCTCAATACTATAGTTGCGATAAAAAGGTCATCAGTCATCTTAAAGCTTTTCGTATACAGATGTAATACTCTAAG
>NC_134783.1:75999693-76009693 GCF_046742065.1 Oratosquilla oratoria
GTGTGTATGTGTGTGTGTGTGTGTGTGTGTGTGTGTGTGTGTGTGTGTGTGTGTGTGTGTGTGTGTGTGTGTGTGTGTGTGTGTACGTGGCTACGTCGTTGTGTGTATATGTGCGTGTGTGTGTGTGTGCGTGTGTGTGTGTGTGTGTGTGTGTGTGTGTGTGTGTGTGTGTGTGTGTGTGTGTGTGTGTGTGTGTGTGAGAGAGAGAGAGAGAGAGAGAGAGAGAGAGAGAGAGAGACTGTTTGTGTGTATTTGCATGTGTGTAGATAGCTACATGGTATATGCACATGCCTACGTGCCCATGTGTATGCTTGCCTGCATGCATAAATATATACATGCGTGTATTAGTGTATGCGTGCATGTCTTCATGTATTTACCTAATTGTATATAATTAATTTTAATATACAGGAAAGGAGCAACGCTCGTTGGGCCCCATCTCTCACTCCCCAATCCATCATACCTAGCCTCAGATCCATGTACAGTTCCAACTTATATCCTTGATTTACAATTATTATATCTAGAATTGAAATAATGTATTCATCTAGCTTGGCCCATATCACCTATACCATTCCAAGTATCTATGCATCTATATGGAAAACTGTATTACTTCGCATTCTTTAAACAGGTAATCTTTCTTAATTTGTTCTCATGACCTCTTAAAGCTCTCCTATCCTTAATCAAGAGATCGGGTGTGTGCGTACGTGTGTGTGTGTATACGTGTGTGCGAGTGAGCGTATGCACGTATAAGTGTGCGTGTACTCGTGTGTGCGTTTGTGTATGTGCGTTCATGTGTGTGCATGCGTTCGTTTGAGCAGACACATGTTTGCAAGTACATTCGCCTAACTGTAATGTACACGAATGGAGTTTATGTTATTTTATTATTATTATTATTATTATTCTGTAGCCATTATGGTCTTAGCTCATACCTGTATTTTTTTTTCCATGACCTCTCTTTTTTTTCGCCTTCAACAACATCTTCTGATCCAAATGTTCTCAACTTGTCTTCGCTTATTCTCTCCCAAGAACTGCTAATTACGTCGTTTACTGCGGCTTCTGGCTGATTTAACCTAAACGCTTTTTCAATTAGTTTTCTTGCGTTCAAGTAATTCTCCATAATTGTAATGTCCCCGAAACTTTGCATCTCTTCTTCCCTTTGTTCCACTCACAAGATGATGTAAGCGTCTTATCTCAATTATTTGCACCATCTCTTCATCTATTCTTTTTTTCTTGATCGCCACTCCGTATTACCGTCATTTCACGACTTTTCTCATTTTATTTGACTTGAGTATAATTTTCATTTATGGCATTGAGAACTTTAATCCTTTCTTTAATCAAAGTGCCGTTTTTCATTTTAGATTGATCAGTTTCTAATTTCTGAGCAAGGTTGATAGATTGCTCTAATTCAACTTTGTGCTCCAAATCCCAGAACTTAGATTTACGAGACAAAACTAATGATCTCGAGACATGAAAGTATTACAAAACCAACATTCCTCTCTTTAGTTAAGTCTGTGTATTAGAGGAGGATGATCCACTCATTTTTCCTAGTCTTAAACTCATAATCATCTTTTTCACTAGAAATTTATTAAGATTATTATAACAGAAAATCTACGAAGTCGTCCGCGCTCGCTTAAGGGCGTACGCACGTCGACGCATCCTTGTTTTGTTTCGAGAATTGTTGAATTCAGTCCTACAAACAATTCTCCTCTTTACAAAACAGGAACCATCTTTATTTTTCGTGAAACTATCCCCACCCCAACATCAAGCTGCTCCATCCCCCCACGAAGCCAGAGAACTCGCTGCGTGTGGATGATGTAAACTCGACGGGAAAATATTTGTGAAAAATAATACCGTTAAGATAATCGAGTCGGAACGCATCGCGCTCAGTAAGAAGGCGGCAGAACTTATGAAAATGAGAACTATTACATAATCTGTATGCAGAAGAAGGGGAACGACACAAATAATACCCAAGGAGGCAGGATGAGGAAATGTCATTACATGAAGAAAGGGAAACGAGAATAATTCAATGAATATATAAAAGAAAAGAAAAGCTCTTCTAAAAGAGGAAGCCATTTCTACACCATACGTGTCCACTCCGTACAGAATATTAACTGCACAAATTTTATATTTATACAGTCAGTGTTTTAGGATCTTCAGTGACAACCCTACGGACCAGAGTACCACAGTAATCACTTATGATTGAAGACTATTCTCCACTCAGAAAAAAATTATTATCACGATAGTCTTCTGCTACCCCTCCGTTCAGCTATTCTCCCTCAATTTTCTTTACCTCTGTGACTCCACTTCTTCGGTGCAATATTGTCCCGAACTGTAGGAGTGCTGGAAATGACAAGAAATCAAAGTTGTATGCCTGACTCTATCAGATGTTTTTACATAACTAGTGCTGAGCATATCTTGCAAGTCTTCTGCTCTTTCTGAAATAAGAATAATGTCATCCGCAAATCTTAGGTGGCTCAAATATTCACCATTAATCTTCAAACCTTTCTTTTCCCAACTCAACCTTCTGAAAATATCTTCCAAACAAGCTGTAAATAATTTGGGTAAAATTGTATCGCCTTGCCGTACTCCTTTCTCGATCTTGATCTTTTCTGTATCTTTATGTAGTCGAATTATAGCGGTACCTTTCGCATAAATATTTTCTAAAACCCTTACGATCTGTTCGTTTGTACCCTGTTTGCGTAGCGAGTTTAGTATTGCTATTTGTTCTACCGAGTCAAAGGCCTTCTCGTAATCTACAAAAGCTAAATAGAAAGGCATATTGTATTCTGTCGTTTTCTCGATTAGTTGGTTTATCGCCTGCAAATAGTCTAGAGTCGAATATCTGCTCCTAAAGCTTGCATGTTCTCTCGGTTGGTTTCCATCTATAAATTTATTTAGTCTATTTGTAAGGATCTTGGAGAATACTTTATATACGTTTGATAGCAAGCTAATCGGTCGATAGTTACTAAGGTCCTTCTGGTCAACTTTTTTTATGGAGCAAAATCCCTATAGCATTGCACCACGCATAAGGAACGCTTTCTTGACGTAAGCACTGGGTGTACAACTGAGCTAATTTAATAAGAACTAATTTCCCTGCGTCTTTCATCAGATCTATTGATATACCATTTCCCCAGGTGCTTTTCCTCGTTTCATAGTTTTTAGAGCAAATTATACTTCTTCCTTTGTAATCTCTGGTACACTACTAACGTCTACACATGAACTTATTGACTCAACTACGGTCTTCGACGAGTAAAGCTCTTGGTAAATTTCTTCTAATCTTTTACAATTTTGTCTCTACATTTAATTATTTCTCCATTCCTATCTTTCACACATATCATTTGCGGTCTTCCTAAAGCATGTCTGCGCTCGGTCACCTTAATACTTTTACATTTCCGAATAGTTTCCTCTATTTTAGCCATGTATCTCTTTTCTCTGATCTCTACCTTTTGTTGATAAGCTTGTTTAGTTCTACTCTTTCTATTTCGTCTCTCCTGCTTTTAATCTGCATGTTCCTTCTTCTTTTGACTAGGTCATTTGTAGGTTTGGAGTATTTCTTTTCTCTAATGTTTTTTGGACTTCCTACTTCCTCTGCCGATTCCCTAATGATATTCACTAAATCTAAATTAATATCTTCCACGCTGTCCTCATTAGTTCTCAGAGCTTCGAATCTATTTTTAATTTCTAACTGAAAGTTCTTAATATTATCCTTATCCTTTGCAAGGTTTATTTTCTTTTTTAAAACTAGAGTATTTCTCTCGGCTCTGAAATTAAATTTAGCTGTGTAACCTACCATTCTATGGTCACTACCTATGTTGACTTTATTTATCACCGTAACATTGCTAACGCTTTTGCTCTCATCTCCTAATATGAACTCTACTTCGTTCTTTGTTGTTCCATTTGGACTTCTCCAGGTCCATTTACGACCTACGCGCTTTTGGAAGAAATTGTTCATTATCCTCATGTTGTAGTTCTCTGCCAATTTTACTAACATCTCGCCTCCCTCATTTTTGTCACCTACTCCAAACTTCCCAATGTACGTCTCATCTCCCATCGCCTATTACCAATGTGTACTTACTTTTTTCTTGATCCATTACCTGAATTGAATCATCATAGAAGGACTCAATTTCATCGTCTGAACTCTGTGAAGTTGGTGCATAAACCTGAACTATTTTTAGATTGTATCTTTTGCACAGCCTAATCACGATCCAAGCTACCCTGTCCGATAAACTACTGAATTTGACTACGTTACCCGCAACTTCTCGGTTTATCAAGAATCCTACTCCACTAGATCTTTCTTTGTCCTTACCTCTATAGTAGAACAGGTGGTGGCCATCTTGTAATTGTATCAGCTTTTCTTCCGTTCTTCGGACTTCGCTCAGTCCTACGATGTCCCACTTGATGTTGTCTAGTTCTTCCATTAAACTCTCCAGTCTGTGGTCTTCTGAGAGACTTCTTACGTTGTAAGTATAGATCTTCATTTTCTTCATGTTGTTTAATGTTCAAGACTTGGATCTGCTTGGACAGTGCTTACTCACATTCGGTGGCACACTGCCCGTAAGCACACGAGGCAGTGTGGCTGGACCTTTAGGAGACGATGATCCAACAGGAACGCCCGGTTTTGTTTTGTTTATATTGTTCATGGTTGCTATGGAGGGATTTTTTGGCAATAATCTCACCTCCGTGCCAGTTGGTCTCTAGTGAGATATTTCTCTGGTGTCACCTTATTCATTATATTCGGGTGCCCAATGATCAACGCCGTCATTATGACGGTACCCCATATATCTATGAGGAATTTCGCTGTTTGCCATCAGGGACGTGCCAGTTAGCAGTGGGTCCTGCGACAGTGTGTTTGAGCTGCTCTTTGTCTGATCTTTCTTACAAAACCTGTTCGATATGGGTGACCCTGCAGAGATTTCCTCTATCGGCGTAGCTTTTGTAATCATAAGATTTTCAAGCCTATCCACCACGTCAAGGTGTCAACTCTCGGATAGGACAAGAATAATTAGACATTTGAAATTTTGAAAAGCAAAAAATCGTCACTGAAGTAGTTTTTACTCAAACGAAGTAGCAAAAGCAAGTAGCATGATAGCGAGAAATGCCTAGTGTGCCGACACCTTCAACATTATGACATTGTAGTACTATCTTCTATCAGTTTGGATGACCTTGTACAATTCATTCAGTCCGTGAGTGCTCCTGGAATTAGATAAATAAATAAATGAATCTTACCTCGATATAGAATAAATTATGTTTTGCGTCAATAAGTTTAGATTTATCTATACAGTATATTTATTTTCAGCTGGATAAATCTCTTCTAGGTAAAGGGGGTGAAATTGTATCGCCTTGCCGTACTCCTCTCTCGATCTTGATCTTGGCTATTTTTCCTCCAACCTCCGATTAATCGGCGGTATCGCCCACTTCCAGAACTTTTTCCAACATAGAATCACTATAGCAAACTATTTCGTTTTCTCAACAAAATTACATAAAATCTCATTTGATATGCTGGAGGAAAATTTTTTTCGTCCAGCATATCAGATTCCTTCCCGAAAGCTACTACCTGCAAGTTTTCTCCAACAGTCAGAGGAAAAATAGACCAGTGTGATAACACCTTCAATAGCTGCAAGTAAAGAATGAACCGAACGTCAAGGAAGATTGGCAAAGTCTGTGGACAGGTGTGTTAAGGAGCCCAGGGAGAGGGACGTAAACGGAGACGTGGGCTACAAACAGTAAAAAAAGAAAGAAACAAATGGAAAGATTAACATCAATGAGGAGAAGACGAAAAATGAGAAGAAATAAGTCTAATGAATGTAAACAAGGGAAATTGACTTGGAAGGCAATATGACTAAAGAAAAAAAAAAAAAAAAAAAAAAAAAAAAAAGAAAAACAAAGGTTAGATTAGAGCAGTGGCTCTTAACCTTTTTTAATGCCCTTAGTACCCCTTGATTATCTAAAACAATATCGCACCCCCATCCAATACAAATACAATGCAAACCTATGAAAAGGATTAGTGATACAAACCTTGCTGAGAAATAATCGGATAAATTCAATTCCTGAACAAAGGTACTTTTTTTATTTCAAATTAGAAATGTCAATTAGTGAGATACAATGAATGCACATTATACTTTCTCATGGCAAATATACAGTACCATTGCACTGGCTATCATGTCTCGTACCCCAAAGGATTAAGGTTTCGTACCCCGGGGGTAAGAACCACTGGATTAGAGGAATGGTGACTGATAGATGGCACTGAAAAGTAGGGTAAGTACCAATATCTTCTTTTTAACAAGCCCCGCTCCACCAAGGTGCTCTGCAGTACTTTGTAGCGCGGAATCTAATGAGCCATACCCTTGATCCAACTCGCTGGCGGCAAATTTCGAACGTCTGTCACCTCGACCTCCGCTGCAAGTAGCAACGCTCTAACCCACTCGGTCCTTCAGTGTCCCTCATACATGTCAATTTGTACGCGAGGTCTTTGACACCCCCCCCCCCCGCCTAAGTGCCACTTCTCATAAAGAGGTCGTTTTGTTTACTTGATATCACTTATTTTCCTAGGCACCATTGCCTCTTTCCATAGACGTCACTTTGCTTCGTAGATATATTGACTGGCCTTTGCTCGATGTAGCCAGTATGGAGGATGCTTCGACCAAGATCTACGATATCTCGTAGACCGAACCCACGTGGATGTACCGGGTGTCATCGCTCTTGAAAAAAAAGTATTACATGTTTTACATTAACATAAACATAAATGGACACTGCCTCATGAAGGCTTACTTTGTCTTTTATTTTATTTTATTTTATTTTATTTTATCTCATTTTATTTTCTATTATTTTTTTTTTTTTTAACAACTTCTTCCTCCCTGGCATGAAACCAGTGGGAGGGCCGGTTTAGTCGCCGACAACCTGACCATGCGGTTACATCAGTAGGACAAACTGCCCTCACTGACAGTTGTGTGTGTGTGTGTGTGTGTGTGTATTCACCTCGGATCTGCTGCAGCCTCTGTCGAGACAGCCAGACATGTGTGTGTGTGTGTGTGTGTGTGTGTGTGTGTGTGTGTGTGTGTGTGTGTGTGTGTGTGTGTGTGTGTGTGTGTGTGTGTGTGTGTGTGTGTGTATTCACTTGGTCTTTGGATCACGTGTTGGACTCGTGATCGACAGTATTTCCCTCCTGGAAGAGAGCTCAGAGCTCGTAGGTCCGATCTATGGGTAATGCTATGACCTTACACACACACACACACCCAACTCCCCGCCCACGAGAGTCAGAGTAACGACCCGAAGCGCAGTGGTACCGAAATAATTTCGGCCCTGGGCAGGATTCGAACCATGAACTACGGGCCACTATCGTAGCAGTTCAGCGCTCTACCAATTGTGTATGTGTGTCTATGTATGTGTGTGTGTGTGTGTGTGTGTGTGTGTGTGTGTGTGTGTGTGTGTGTGTGTGTGTGTGTGTGTGTGTGTGTGTGTGTGTGTGTGTGTGCCTGTAAGTGTGTGCGTGTCTGTGTGTGTGTGTGCGTGTCTATGTGTGTGTGTGTGCGTGTCTATGTGTGTGTGTGCGTGTCTATGTGTATGTGCACGTGTCGATGTGTGTATGTGCGTGTCTCTGTGTGTGTGTGTGTGTGTGTGTGTGTGTGTGTGTGTGTGTGTGTGTGTGTGTGTGTGTGTGTGTGTGTGTGTGTGTGTGTGTGTGTGTGTGTGTGTGCCTGTAAGTGTGTGCGTGTCTGTGTGTGTGTGTGCGTGTCTATGTGTGTGTGTGTGCGTGTCTATGTGTGTGTGTGCGTGTCTATGTGTATGTGCACGTGTCGATGTGTGTATGTGCGTGTCTATGTGCGTGTATGTGTGTGCGCGCGTCTGTGTGTGTGCGTGTCTGTGTGTGTGCACGTGTCCATGTGTGTGTGTGTGTGTGTGTTTGTGTTTGTGTGTGTGTGTGTGTGTATGTGTGTGTGTGTGTGTGTGCGTGCGTGTGTGTGTGTGTGTGTGTGTGTGTGTGTATGTGTGTGTGTGTGTGTGTGTGTGTGTGTGTGTATGTGTGTGTGTGTGTGTGTGTGTGTGTGAGAGAGAGAGAGAGAGAGAGAGAGAGAGAGAGAGAGAGAGAGAGAGAGAGAGAGAGAGAGAGAGAGAGAGAGAGAGAGATTCACCATGGTCTTGGATCACGTGTTGGACTCGTGATCGACAGTTATTAACCTCCCGAATAAGAGCTCAGAACTCGTATGACCGATCTATGGGTAACACTGTGACCCTACGCGCACACACATCTCCAACTCCCCGCCGACGAGAGTTGGAATAACAACCCGCAGCGCAGCGATACTGAAATTATTTCAGGCCTGGGCGGGATTCGATCCCGGACCACCGTAGTGGCAGGCGAGAACACTATCCACTGAGCCACGAGGTGTGTGTGTGCGTGTGTGTGTGTGTGTGTGTGTGTGTGTGTGTGTGTGTGTGTGTGTGTGTGTGTGTGTGTGTGTGTGTGTGTGTGTGTGTGTGTGTGTGTGTGTGTGTGTGTGTGTGCGTATGTCTGTGTTTACGTGTGTGATTCACCATGATGATCACATGATCACGTGATGGACTCGTGATGATCACGTGATAACGTGATGGACTCGTGATTATCACGTGATCACGGTGATCACGTGATCATGGTGATCACGTGATGGACTCGTGATCGACAGCTATTTCCCTCCCGGAAGAGAGCTCAGAACTCATATATGATCGATCTATGGGTAATGCTGTGACCTTAGACACCCACACGCCCACGAGAGTTGGAGTAACAACCCGCAGCGCAGCGATACTGTGTGTGTGAGAGAGAGAAAGTAAACTGTATAACAACTTTGCTTACATGATCATTAATAACTATGCACCAAAACTGAAAAAAAAGTGGACAATATTCTTGCGGCTGCACACTAGTCATTGATATTTGCATTTGGGCAAAAATACTTTCACAGAACTTTCATAATGTCGACTGGAACGATTATTTTTTAAGTGAAAAAAAAAACTCCTAAAATGTCGACAAAACGAATGACATTTATAACCAACACGGGAAAGCGGCATTATCGTACAACTATATTCTCATACAGAGATTGGTACGAGATGAAAGGGAAGAAGTAGATATAGATAAGACGGGAATATATGCTGCATGTACTTATGCAAGTCTTCACACAAAGATGAGGCATTTGACAACAACCAGAAGGAGATCTGGCAGTACCTCAAACACTTCGAGTGTTCCTCAGGGACAACCATCACAAATTGAGTCTTGACGACCAGAGAGCTTTGGGGAACCCTAACGGTGGTATTCTTAAAAAAAATATTTCCTTATATAAATCTTATATAAATCCTTGGAAGGGAAAGATTTATATAAGGGAATAATTTTTTCAAGAATACCACTCTAAGAATCTTACGGTGGTATTCTTAATTTTTTTTTCCTTATATAAATCTTTCATTTCCAAGGTTTTATATAAGGGAAGATTTTTTTAAGAATACCACCGTAAGGCTCGTTTCACACGCATCTACTTTTCACCGTGCGTCGTGGGTACATGACGTCTTGCTTTCAAATAACCACGTGTGAAAGCATCCATAGACCTCCGTGGTTATATGAGAGACGTAGTGTTGTGGACGGCGCACGGCGAAGAGTCGATACGCGTGAAACATGGCTAATAAAAGTTTGGGTTTCAACCCTTTACGTAGTAGACTAAGGCTTCCCCTAGAAAATAACTAAACCTTTGATTAAGGAGTCCCTGGCAGCTCAGGAACTTAGGCAGCTGTTAAGAGTGTCCGTTAGGTTGGGCCAGACTTGCTAAGGTTGTTTGGGTGGCCGGGATGACCAGAATAAAGGATTTTGTCCGTCAGTTTAACTTGACAGTTGTTAGCAACCCTTGCCACCTAACATTAGCGATGATATCCTCCATTGCACTGGCAGGCGTTGTATATCATCTCTTTCTTTTTTCTGGCGTTAGTTTTTTTTTCTGACTGATGCCATGCTGTTTTGGCTAGTTCAGGGGCGTACGGCCTCCAGAATATG
>NC_134783.1:76014693-76022193 GCF_046742065.1 Oratosquilla oratoria
TGACAAGAACACATAGTTCGAAATGATAATTGCAATTGCCGAGGATAACACAGAAAAGCATGTAAGCTTACTTCCATTGTGGTCCTCATTAGATTGTTTTTCTACACTAAGTTACACAGACAACATACGTAGGGGGTCAAGGGGACCTGAGATAGTCATGAGTAATACCAATCAGTACACATATGACACAAACATTATTATAGTTTTGCTAATATTACTAAAATGTTCGAAACACGTAGGATATTGAGACCAAAACTTGAGCACCATCACAATAAGGAATGTTGCATTATGCAAAGGAACAACAAAATAATGCTAAAAGGTAACAAAACAGTATGAGTGAGTACCATATCAGAGTAGTACCATTAATGATATACTACATTATTCTACAGCTGTATCAACATGTTGTTTTAGTGAATGCTACATTGCAGCTAGGGTCACCTATTAATTAATTCTAAATTTTACCTGTACCTCAGGACGGAGTGGGCAATTAATATGAGCACTAGGAAGTAGTACATTATAACCTGAAGCACCAGAAGTAGGGTACAGGGGACCAGTACTCGTATGAGTAAAACAACAAGAAGATCGAGGGAAAAGTCCAATTGTAGAGATAGATATAAGTTCAAATATGTAGATGACCGCAGATGATACGCTTTGCCAGTGAACGAGGGATAGGAAGTTGTTGACCAAACAGGTTTATTTACTCATTCGTCTGTATGCGAAATTTTGGTTCGTGAGCAGTGTCTAGCATGTCAACATGCAGCCCAAGGCAACATATGGATTTTATGACCCAAAGTAGACGTTAGTCCCCTCCTCCCTCTCCCCTCTTCCCTTCTCCCCTCCTCCCTTTTTTCCCCACAGGCCCTCAGCCTCAGAGAGCCGACGCTAACCGCAATCCACCCGCTAACCCCCCTTCTATTATATAATCCTTATATTTATCCATTTTCTCTTCTCCATCTCTCCTTTCTCCCTATCTCTCCCTTCGTATCCTCTCCCCCTCCATCTATCTGCCTTTCCCCTCACTCGCCCTCTATCCCCTTATTCTCTCTCTCTCTCTCTCTCTCTCTCTCTCTCCCCCTCTCTCTCTCTCTCTCTCTCTCTCTCTCTCTCTCTCTCTCTCTCTCTCTCTCTCTCTCTCTCTCTCTCTCTCTCTCTCTCTCTCTCTCTCTCTCTCTCTCTCTCTCTCTTTCTCCTTCTCTCGCCTCCACTTTCTCTTCATCCACTTCTCTCATCCTTACTATTTCTCCCTCAAAATCCTCCCCCTCTATTACTCTGTCTCTAAATCTCTCTATCTCTCTCTCTCTCTCTCTCTCTCTCTCTCTCTCTCTCTCTCTCTGTGTGTGTCTCTCTCTCTCACCCTATCTCTTTCTCTCTCTCTCTCTCAATCTATCTATCTATCTATCTATCTATCTATTCCTTTTTTTCTCCCTCACGCTGTCTGACTTTCTCATTCCCTCCTATTACCCACCTCCTCCTATTCCCCTTACTTTCTCATCCCCTCCTATTACCCACCTCCTTCTACTCCCCTCCTGACCCCCTCTCCCGTCTCCCTCTCCTGTCCTCCCCGTCTTCCCCCTCCTTCCTGTCGCTTCACTTCCCTTAGCGTTTCTCTCCTCCTGCTCCCTCTAAATCTATATCCATCATACGTAACTACCATCGAATTTCACGTTCTGGCTTTCTTTCCATAGCTGCCCCTCTCATCATATAAGCGCACTTGCATTCGCGGGTACCCCTACCTCTCTCACCCCTCTTTTCCAAGTGCTTTATATATATCTCTCTATCCTACGCTCTCTCTCAGACCTGCATGAGTTCTCTCAGACAAAAATGAGGGGAAATTGTGATCTGTCATGTGAGAACTGGATACTGGCAAGCCAGGGGACGAACAGAAAATGCGAATTGGAAGTAATTGAATTGCCACAGGGGCTATGATCTGGGGCTGGTACTGTCCATCTAAGTCACCCAAGGACTAGGAGTCCCATCCGAGATGGTTGGCACAACATGCTGCGTTTGTGCATCTGCACAGCAAAATTGCAGGCAATGCGCATGCGTCAAAAGTGGAAGGAAATGCACAAACTGCAGAAGAGGAGGGGAATGCAGAAATCAAGGGAAGCAACAACCGCCGGAGGCGGGGAGTGATCAACTGGGAGAAGATGTGGAGAATGTGGAGGATGGGAGCGATGCGGTGGAGATAAACGTGGGTACTGGTCTTGTGAGTAAGAGAGACTTAGAAGAGGGAAGTGATCCCACAAACTTGAGGCCGGAGGACGGAAGCCCACGTCATTAAGAGCAGCAGGGTGGGAGAGAGGAGGGCAGGTTCTGGCAGACATGGCAGCTGCATAGGATTAAGGAGTGGCTGGACAACGCCTACAACAGGATACTTGCCTTTTCTCCAGGAAACCTCTTCAGCCCGCCTAAATGCAATGCATCCAAAGGCCTAATAAAGGAAATGACCCATATATTAGGAGCATATATAAATTCATCTCCCTACGCCCCGATGGTATTCAAAACGCTAGCTATCCTTCCACACCTTACATGTCAGAGGACCCACAGAAAATCTAAGCACTCGGAGAATGTCCAGGCATTGCAACGGAGGATGAAAAAATGGGAAAAGGGAGAAGTGGAGCAACTGTCGATGGAAGCAGAGGCTATCCAATATAGACTCAACAAGGACATTAACAGAAAGAAAAATCCAGAAGACAAAGCCAGGAATTTTGCAGGCAAGATGAGACAGGGAAAGGTTGCGGCTGCCATGAGGTCGCTCGCAGGGGAGAATGAAGATCCTGGAGTTCTACCCCTAAACGAGGAAAGGCTAAAGATCCTGAAAGAAATACACCCAAAAGCAAGACCAACAAACTTGGACTCTAAATTCAGTGGTAACTACCTCCCACACCACGAGGTAGTCTTTGATAACATCACAAGAGAAAGGATCTGGAACCTTGCTCTACACACCCAGGGAGCGGCGAGACCATCGGGCTTAGATGCGTCTGGATAGAAATGGCTCCTTAGCACCAGCCTATTTGCAACGGCAGCGGGTGGAATGCAGGAGGCCATCGCTGGTTTGGCGAAGAAACTGGCGACTGAGGACTGTCAGCACCTGGAGCCATACACAGCGTGCAGACTTATCCCGCTGGATAAGAAACCTGGTTGTCGTCCGATTGGTATAGGCGAGGTGTTGAGAAGAATAAAAGGAAAAGCCATCATGGAAGTCGCAAAGGACAAGGTGCGAGAAGCGGCTGGCAACCTGCAGTTGTGTGCGGGGCAACAGGCGGGTTTCGAGGCAGCAGTCCACGCCATGAGAAAGATATTCGAGGAACCAGACTGCGAAGCAGTCCTATTAGTCGATGCATCAAACGCATTCAACAACTTAAATAGAGAGGCTACTATACACAACATCAAAATCAAATGCCCAGTATTGGCCAAGTATGTGGAGAACACATACAGAGAACCTGCAAAGCTATTTGTCACCAACAGGGTTGAGAAAAAAGAAACGAAAGTGGAGATCATCAAATCCGCGGAAGGCACCACTCAGGGAGACCCGGTGGCCATGGCAATGTACGCGCTTGGTCTTATGCACCTGCAGCAGAGGATACAATATGAGGACACCAGGGTCAAACAGGTAGCATATGCAGATGATCTCACGGGGGCAGGAAAAGTAGCTGACTTAAAAAAGTGGTGGGATCTGGTGCTGGCACACGGCCCGGACTTGGGTTACATCCCGAATGCAAAGAAGTCTGTCCTCATAGTGAAGCCAGAGTACTTTGACAATGCCAAAATCCTCTTTGAGAACAGTGAAGTGAAGGTAACAAAAGAGGGGGAAAGACATCTCGGTGCAGTGATCGGCTCAGAATCTTTTAAAAAGCAATATGTTGAAAAGAAAGTTAACGAATGGGTGGCGGAAGTTAGGCTTCTAGCCAACTTTGCAAAGACCGAACCGCAGGCGGCATATGCCGCATTCATATATGGTGTTAAACATAAGTGGAACTACATATTAAGGACGGTACCGAACATCACCGACCTACTAAGACCCCTTGAAGAAACCATCAGAAACGAGCTAATTCCGGCCATCACCAACGGACGGACAATAAACGAAGAGGAAAGAAAACTTATTGAACTTCCACCTAGAATGGGAGGGCTAGGCATCTCCAGCCTGCTAAACCTTGCCGACATAGAACACCGAAATTCCCTGAAACTCACGTCTTCCTTGACAAACAACCAAAATGAAGGGAGGAGAGACAGAAGGAGGAACTTCGAGCACTTTTAGCTCGGCTATCGAATTGTATAAAAAGAAAGATAACAATGGCGCAGGAAGTTGGGGCATCCAATTGGCTGACAGCACTACCAATCAGGGCAAAGGGATTCACCCTAAACAAAAGAGAATTCACGGATGCCATTGCCCTGAGGTATGGATGGCCATTGGAAGGGCTGCCTAACAGATGTTCCTGTGGTGTACAGTTTACTCCAGACCATGTGATGATATGCAAGCAGGGTGGATTCATTTGCATGCGACATGATGAGGTAAGGGATCTCACTGCCCAAATGCTTCAGGAGGTGTGCAAGGATGTGACTATCGAACCAACATTACTCCCACTAGGAGGAGAGAACTTGAAGCACCGCACGTCCAACACCTCAGATGAAGCACGAGTAGATGTCAGCGCAAGGGGATTCTGGACACAGGGACAACTGGCTTTCTTTGACATGCGAATATTTGATCCGATGGCCCCCTGTTACAACAACCTAACTATTGAGGCATCCCACCCCCGGAGCGAGAATAAGAAGATCAGGATGTACGAACAGCGTATACAGAACGTAGATCAGGGCTCATTCACTCCTATAACCTTTACGACTTCAGGTGGGATGGGTCCTAGAGCAAAGGCATTCTACGCTCGGCTGGCAGAGGTGATGGCTGAAAAGAAACAACAACCAAAAAGCAGCATTGTTTCATGGATGAGATGTAGACTGTCATTCTCACTCCTAAGATCAGCCCTCCTATGCCTGAGAGGTACCAGATCCCCACCGCCCAAATCAGCACATATACAAAACCTAGATTTTGAGCAGACGGTGGTTGACAGTAGGATAAATGAACTTCTGTATTAGGCACTATTGGAAAAATTAAAGGGTCGTCGACCACAGTCATTGGTGGGAGAGGGGCCAATGAACTGTGTCTGTGGGAGACAGATCCTGATTGCTTCCACCACACAGTTCCACGAGAATGGAGGTCGATATAATTCTTAAAAGAAAAAAAAAATAGTAGTAGTAGTAGTAGTAGTAGTAGTAGTAGTAGAAGTAGTAGTAGTAGTAGTAGTAGTAGTACTAGTAGTAGTAGTAGTAGTAGTAGTAGTGGTAGTAGTAAAAGTAATAATGATAATAATAAAAGTAATAATAATAATAACAACAACAACAACAACAGCAACAACAACAACAACAATAATAATTATAATAATAATAATGATGATGATGATGATGATGATGATGATGATGATGATGATGATGATGATGATGATGATGATGATGATGATGATGATGATGATGATGATGATGATGATGATGATGATGATGATGATGATGATGATGATGATGATAATAATAATAATAATAATAATAATAATAATAATAATAATAACAATAATAATAATAATAATAATAATAATAATAATAATAATAATAATAATAACAATAATAATAATAACAATAATAATGATAATATGTAAGGCCTACTATCAAGCAAAAAACAAAAAACAAAAAAAAAACAAGAATGTCATTGCCTATTCTCCCGACTTTTAACTTTTGATTCACTGTAAAAAAGCGAGAGAGAGAGAGAGAGAGAGAGAGAGAGAGAGAGAGAGAGAGAGAGAGAGAGAGAGAGAGAGAGAGAGAGAGAGAGAGAACAGGACGGCTATGAGCAAACAGCTGAATTCTAGGGAGTTTTTGTTTTCATTTTCAGTAGATAAATAAATGAAACGCAATTCTTACACGAAACTATTAATTCAATATTTTCCAGGATAACTTTTTGAATTCCCCCCGAGAACCGGCTTCAATACCTCCTTTATTGAGGCACTACTCTAAGAATACCTGCCATAGAGCTAGTAAGACCTTTGCTTTAGAAAATATATGTGTTTCCTTGATATTTCTGTTAACTGAAATACTGCGCAGCCCATTTCTGCCCGTCGTATAAACATGGTATTTTCCATCAAAACAGGACGTAATCTCTCGGTACACTTGCGTGCGTACAGTTGGCTGCATTAGTAATGAGGCTCCTCCATAAAGGTCGGGATTAGACAAATTTTATGAAATTTGGCAAATAATTAGGCAAGTATCTTACATTGTACTTTCATCCCAAATGCATTGAAATTATATCTTATATTGCATTCGAATAACATTGCACTGCGTTCTAATCGTAATTTCCGCTGCACTCGAAAACAATGCACTGCACTAGAATCAAAATTTCCACTGCATTCGAATTATGTTTTACACTACACTCGAAATATATCTTACACTGCATTTTAATTATTCCTAAAATCCATTCACAGAAGGTAGGCAGTTTCTTTTCTACAGAGACGTAGCAAATCTATTCACAAATACCAGCTAAATTGAAAAAATATAAAAAGTCCGGCAGCGTTTCATAATTATCGGAAGCGCGCTAGTCTTGCTTACACAAAATCGGGTGTTCGAATCCCGCACTTCTCTCTGATTCCCAGTAGTGACTTTTCTGCCCAGATAGTGCAAGCGCAATGGGCAAATATGAAGGCTTCGGCCGCAGCACGGTTGCTGGTGAAGGCTCCTTACCTGTGTTTGCTTTCAACCATCCTATGGAGACGTTGCAACCCAGAAAGTAAACAATAATTCAACCCTCTCTGTATACACGTGCAGTTAATTTGCTCTAGCTAACATCAGCCCCTTTCACTCTATCTACTAGAGGATATTTTGACGCAGCCAGAAGGGATTTCTCCCCGTCTTCTCTTTTTCTGCACGAAGGAACGGAGAGGGGGGGGTTGCCGATTGAATGAAGCGGCCTTGCTGTGGATGTGTTGTGTCTTGCTACATTGCTTCTGGCCCAGGGCACGTAGGCGAGATGCAGGGATGACCCGTCATCCAGGAGGAGCCAAAATAAGAGGGAGGAAGGGGGGAGGTGAATGGGAGTGGAGTATGTTGGGGATGGAATGGGAGGGAGTGGATTAAATGTCTTTCTTTTTGGCTACCTCCCTTGCAAGGGGGAAAGGTGGTTGGTATATGTATTTACTAAAGGATGATCTTCAGGTTTGAAAACGATAAACCTATTAGCTTGAGGTCCCGTCCAACTGTAGGTCATTTTATTCAGCTTGACAATGACTCACATTAGCCCCTTTCTTTGATTGATACTCAGTCCGAGACACTAGAAGAATAACGTGGATCCCTACTAAAGGAATATCGCTGTCAGAGGGTGAGGATGAGGGCAGGAGGAAGGAACAAGAGTGGTGAGAAAGAGAAGGGAACACGGCATGTACGACATTAGGATCTACACGGGTT
>NC_134783.1:76024693-76067193 GCF_046742065.1 Oratosquilla oratoria
ACTGGACAGGGAAGGAGTATGGTAGAAGAGGCTGTCTTGATAGACAATGTCATCTACAACATCTGGGATTAGAATTATGAAATGTTGATGAAAATTATATATTCATCTACTTATCTATTTATCTGTTGATCTATTTATTGAATTGTTCCTTTATCTATTTATTCATCTATTTATCTATTTACTAATTTATTCATTGTCTATGTTTTCATTTATCTATTAATTCATCTACTTGTTTATCTATTTACCTACTTATTGATTTTTATTGTATTATTTGTTATTTGATTATTTGTATTCTTTATGAAAAATAAGTGGAGGAAAAATCTTATGACTGTGTCCTGGAGTTTGATTTTACAAAGAGAACAAAGGATACCGCTCTTTGAACATATATTTGCCAAGTCGCCTCCCCTCCCCTTCCCCCCCCCCACCCCCACCCGACCCCGTAGGCTTCACTTTTTCTGTTTGCTGACTTCCTTTTTGCTTACATTTATTACGACCTCTCCCCCTTGCACGCTATCTTCTTTCTCCTGCTTACGCTATGTACCTTAATGCCACTGGGAGCAATTTTCTTATTATCTTCTTTTTGTTTTTTCTTTTTTCTTTTCATTTACTCTCCTTTTCCTCTTCCATCACACGCTCTCCTTCCCTTATTTCTCCCTCCGTTCTTTTTTCTCTCTTTCTCTGTTCCTCCATTCTCCTTGGATTTTTTCCATAACCTCCCCCCCCCCCCCACGTCGCCCAATCTCCCCACCCCCACCTCCCTTCTTTATTAATCCCATCTCGGACATTTTTCTCGTCCCTTTTTCCGTTCTTCAACAACCACTCACTCAACTCGAATTATATTTACTGTTGTTTCTTTCTTCCTTCCCTTCTCTCCTTCTTTTCTTTCCTTCTTTCGCTCATTTCTTCAAATCAGTTTATCTCTTTTCTTCTTTCTGACTTTCCTTCTTCATTTATTTTTCTTACATTTCATCTTTCTGTTTTCTTTTTCTTTCCTTTACTTATTATGCTTTTTCTATAAAAAAAAATGTGACAGCTTTCGTTATTTTACTTCTCATCTCTTTCCACCTTGTCTCTCTAATTCTGCGCGCGCGCGCGTGTGTGTGTGTGTGTGTGTGTGTGTGTACGCACGTATATATGTATGTATGTATGTATGTATGTATGTATGTATGTATGTATGTATGTATGTATGTATGTATGTATGTATATATATATATGTATATATATATATATATATATATATATATAGATATATATATATATATGTATATATGTATATGTATATATATATATATGTATATATGTATATGTATTTATATATATATATATATATATATATATATACATATTATTTATTTGTTTTTGTTTTGTTATCATTTGTGTCTGATTTTTATTTATTATTAGTTATATGTCAATTTATTATTATTTACTATTTACCTGTTTGTTTATTATTTATCTATACCTATGCATTTATTTATGTATTTTATTTGTTATTTACATTATCATAGTTTTTATTTATTATTTTATTATTAATATGATTTTTTTTTTCGCATCCGACCTAGATATGGATCAAAAGGTCTCCTGTCGGCATGCTCCGCCTTTGTAATCCTTTGTATACGTATATGTATATATGTATGTATGTATATATATATATATATATATATAAATATATAGGTATATATATATATATATATATATATATATGTATGTATTCATATATATATATTATATATATATATACATACATATAAATATATACTGTATATATATATATATATATATATATATATATATATATATATATATATATATTATACACACACACACATATATATGCAAGTAACCACTAGGAAAATGAGAACTTGGTAACCGAACGTTTTCGTCTATTTAAGACATTTTCAAAGGTACAATATAAACAAGAGAAATAAGGACATTATATACAGTACATACAGAACATAAAAGAAACTAGGGAAGGTCCACTGTGACTAGCTCAACACAGGTTGTCAGGTTACATGTCTACCATCTACAACTTTTTTAATAATAAAATTATCCAATTTGTACAATCCCAAACTCATATTCATGTTGTTCTCAAATGTATTCTTAATATAGCATGATTCAATAATATTCCTCTCCATAATGTTTTTATTTAAGACAATTTTTTCAGCTTTATTCCATTCAATGCAATGATTAAAATCTCTCATATGTACAAATAACCCATTTGATATTTGTCCTGTTCTGACGCTATACTTATGCTGGCTTATCCTCAATTTCAAATCTTTACCAGTTTGACCTATATATTCAAAATTACATTCTTTACATGGGATGCTATAAACGCACCCTTCTCTGACTTTAGGTGAATTTTTAATCAATAGGCTTTTTACAGTATTGTTATTTTTAAAGACAACTTGTATTCCAAAGGTGCTAAAAATAAACAATAAAAGCATACTTTCGCTTCCATTCCATGACAATTTTATCAGTCTTTCTCATATTTTTAGCACCTTTGGAATACAAATTGTCTTTAAAAATAACAATATTGTAAAAAGCCTACTGATTAAAGATTCACCTAAAGTCAGAGAAGGGTGCGTTTATAGCATCCCATGTAAAGAATATATTTTTTCATATATAGGTCAAACAAGGAATTCATCGCACCTGGACAATAGGACACGTTACACCAACCGACACGGACCTTGACCATCCCCCCCCTCCCCCAACAAGTCCTTCTGACTCAATCCTCTCCTCATCCCCCTCAGTTCTAACTATAAAAGCCCTGTCAACTCATAACCTCCCCTAGCATGTTTGACATGGACCTTTTCCTGTCAATTTATTTGTCTGAAGATGGTTCTATGTAACAACCGAAAGCTCGCAAATGTATTTATAATTAGTGGCAATATACCATGGATCTCGGTAGACTCGTGTTTAATCTACCCCCGGAATATAAGAAACATGTAAGAAGAATGGAGAAAACAGTTAAGAGGATTGTTGAAACTGACTTAGCACTGGCCTTTAACAAGACATGCCAAAATATACTAATATATATATATATATATACATACATATATAATCAGTGTAATTGGGCAGGAGTTTTTCTCTAATGCATGTTTCATTAAAAGTGATGGCTAGTTGTGCATTAATAATTTTCTTAATGGTATTTTCCATATACCTTATTAAGGATTTGTTTTCCTTAGGAAGGAAATTTATGACTTGGCTGTATGTAGTCATATTAGCTAGATCGCGATTTCGGGTTCAAGACCCTTCTTCAGTAGCTATAGGGATAAGAATTAATCCGAAGATTCTAGTAAAGATCTAAGTTTTATACTAGAGTTCCTATACTTGCTAATCACTGGGGGAGGTCACCTGGTATTACGGGCAGGGACGAAATGTCACGTGCGCTAGGGAGCCTCCGGGTTTGTGTTGTGGCGGAATGTGGCGTTTTGTCTCGTAGTTGGACGAGTGGCGTTTTGTCTCGTATTGGCGTTTGTGGTGTTATGTCTTATGTTTTTATTTGTAACGGTTTGTCTCATGCTGGGAAGGGCTCTAAGGTCTTCTGCTTGTACATTTAGGTTTGGGCTCAACTCTTTAATATACAGCGCTTCTAAAATTGGGAGGCGTCTATCGTCAGTACATAAATCCAAAATCTCGGTGTTTTTCTCTAGTGTCTCTCTTGCTAGTGTTATGCCGTGGGCTTCTCTTAAGTGATTTTTAGGGGCTCCAGATGTCAGGTGGTATGAGAGGCGACGGGATAACCTCATTGTCGTCATGCCAATATAGGTGGAAGGGAGGGCTTCACAGTTCCCTCGTGTACATGTGAACCTATAGATGACATGTAATTTCTGAAGTTCCTTTCTCTCTGGTAGGGGGCTGTTTCTAATAAGAAGGTGGATAGTTTACTTAGTTTTATAATAAATCACTAGATTTAGTATTTTTTCTGGATTGACTGGTTTAATGTTTCTTTTTACAATTTGTTTCATAATGCGTTCATCTTCTTTATAAGCTGACGAAAAAGTGGATTTATAATATATGTTGATTTTCTCTTTATTTTGTTTATCATTGTTGTTGTTATGCCAGCCGTCCATTATTTTCTTTGTTGGAAAATGTATCTCTTTTTCATTAAAGCCGTTATTGATCAGAACTTGAGTGGAACGTTCGATTTCATCATGCACTTGTGTCCATGTGCTGCAGTGAGTTAGTGCTCTTCGAATATAGGCACTGATGGTAGAGTCCTTATATCTTTGAGGGCACTCACTGGATCCATTAAGGCAGTGTCCAGGGTTAGTGGGTTTTGTGTACACTGTTGTATTAAAAGAATTTTCATTTTGTTTCACTAAGAGGTCGAGGAAGGGTAAAGCTCCGTCAATGCTATCTTCCATAGTGAAAGTGAGTTCAGATGTCTCTTGTAATAGGTGGCGGAGTTTTTCAGCTTCATTGCTGTTATTGGTTTTAATGAAGACATCATCAATGTATCTACAGTAAATATCTGGCTTTTCTGTTTTACTGAATACTTCTTCTTCTACGCAGCCCATGAAGAAGTTTGCCATTAATACTCCAAGGGGGGATCCCATTGCAACTCCATCAATTTGGCAATATTTGTTTCCACGGGGGCAAGTGAACGGGACTTCTTTTGTACAGCATTCAAGCAGTTTACGTAGTGTAAGTTCTGGAATGTCTAGTATAGGTGTAGTGTTATCGTGGTACACTTTGTTGATGATGTAATCAATTGTTCGATCTACGGAAATATTAGTGTATAACCCCTCCACATCAAGAGAAGCGATTCTACCTTTAGCAGAGTTTGCCTTAATAATGTCTAGGAAATCAGATGTAGATTGTAGACTATAGGTGGCGGGAGTGTAGGGAGTTAGAATGGAGCACAGTTTCTTGGCGAGTTTTGTACGTAGGTGCAGGGATTTGTGAGATTATGGGACGGAGTTTATTACCAGATTTGTGTGTTTTGACTGTCCCATAATAAGGTATATGGAAAATACCATTAAGAAAATTATTAATGCACAACTAGCCATCACTTTTAATGAAACATACATATATAAATATATATATATATATATATATTATATATATATATATATATATGTATATATATGTGTGTGTGTATATACTGTTTATATATATATATATATGTATATGTATGTATATATATATATGCATATATATATATATATATATATATATGTATATATATATATATATATTCTGTTAAAAACGACAGCAAAAGAATGATTAATTAACTTTTTCCGTGAGCACTCAAGCTTGCGAAAAGTAGATTTCTGATAGGGGGAAAGGGAGTAAATCAAATTTCCAAAACTCATAGGAAACAAAAGTTATACTGAACACAAAAATACAGCACACAGTAAACTAAATATAAGAAAAGACAAAGAATACAGCAAAAAAAAAAAAATACAAGCAGAACAAATTTCAAAACGTTTCGCAGATCTTTCTGCATCCTCAGTTGATGTGAATAAGAATTAAAAAGGGAGCATATCTAAATGAAGAGAAAAGCACGGGGAGAAGACACCGTGTAGAAACTGGGGGAGGTCACCCGTATGAGCACGAACACTCGGAGAGATCACAGGTTGGCGGAAACAGTATTCGGAGAGGTCACTCCCGGGTTCGGCGCCAATCTGCTTCTCAGTCTTTGGGAACGACGAATGGCAGGATGTTCTTCACTTTGGCGGGGAATGGGAAGTCTCTGTGGAGGAGACCCCGAATTCTTGGAATTGCTCATCTGGCTCCTCCGAAAAGGTTTCATGCTAGGGAGGAGGGCGAAGTCATTTACTTGCCTATTAATGGCAGGTTGCAGCTCCTTTATCCAGATGGCTTCCAAGATAGCCAAGCGCTGAGGATCTTCTTCTTTTGCCACAACTTCGGTGTTTTCTACCATAGTCTCCCTATCAAGGTGGCGTCGATGCTGGGTCCAGTGGTGTTGCTTGGGCCCTCCGTGTTGCAAGTGCATGGTGATCCTTCGGGATAATGTGGTGGTCGTCCTTCCCACGTAGACTGAAAGGGGCGTGCAGTCCTCCTCTGGGCATGTGTATTTATATACTACATGGGATTGACGGACCTCCTGGGGTTCTGGTGCGGGGTTGTTCCTTAAAAGTAGGGAAGAGGTTTTTCTACTTTTGTAAAAGATTGTGAAGGACAATTTATATACAGTATATATATATATATATATATATATATATATATATATATATATATATGCATATATATATATATATATATATATATATATATCTGTGTGCGTGTGTGTGTGTGTGTGTGTGTGTGTGTGTGTGTGTGTGTGTGTGTGTGTGTATGTGTGGTGTGTGTGTGTGTGTGTGTGTGTGTGTGTGTGTGTGTGTGTGTGTGTGTGTGTGTGCGTGTGTGTGTGTGTGTGTGTGTATGTATACTGTATGTGTATATATGGATATGCATGTATACATAGTCACTCGTTCTACACACATACAAACATATACCAAAGGCTTTTCCCCCTTACGAGGGAGATAGCCAATAAAGAAAGGCATAAAATCCATTCACATCAATTCCATTCCCACGCACTCCACTCCAATTCAGCCCCCCCCCCCTCTTATATTGGCTCCTCCTGGATGACGGATCATCCCTGCATCTCGCCCACTGCCCTGGGTCAGAAGCAATGTAGCAAGACACAGCACATCCACAGCAATTTGTTCCCATTGTTTTTCTTTTGTTCATGTTTTTTTTTTCTAATTCATATGCAATGTTCCTCCTTGGTTTCAGTGCTGAGAGAAGTGTACCACTGGCTGGCCGACCACGGCCTGGAGCGGAGGGCACAGCCATCGATGCGACTCCGTTTCGGCAAGAGGGACTTCGCCGTCGTGCCCAGGTCGCCGCCCTCCCTCCGACTTCGCTTCGGCAAGAGGATGCCGTCTCTCCCACAGGAGGAGGAGGTAGGTCCTGTCACCCTCGGCGAATGAGCAATGACCTCTTCGTCACGAGGATGTATTTTGTTTATATTATACACGTGTAAATTGGGCCAGACGATTTTCTTCAGCTGAGGATTAAAATTATCATTACCATTAGTTAGTAGTAGTAGTAGTAGTAGTAGTAGTAGTAGTAGTAGTAGTAGTAGTAGTAGTAGTAGTAATGGTTGTAGTAGTAGTTGTAGTAGTAGTAGAAGCAGTAGTAGCAGCAGCAGTAGTGTTAGGTGGGATGAGTTCAAGGCCAAAGGTATTCTACGATCGCCTGGCAAAGGTGATGGCAGAAAAGAAACAACAACCGAAGAGTAGTATTGTGGCGTGGATAAGGTGTAGACTGTCATTCTTACTCTTAAGATTAGTTTTTCTATGCCTCAGAGGTACCAGGTTCCTAACCCCTAAACCAGCACACATACAGAACCTCGATTTTAAGCAGATTGTAATAGAAAGCCCGGATAAATTAACTCTTGTACTAGGAGTACTTAAATGTAAATGAAATTAGATATAAAAGGGAAGTCGATCACAGTCACTGGTCAGAGCGTGACCAATGAACAGTGTGGGAAACAGATCTTGACAGCTTTCACCACACAGTTCCACAAGGATGGAGGTCTTGGTGGTAGTAGTAGTACCAGTAGTAGTAGCAGTAGTAGTATTAGTAGTAGTAATAGTAGCAGCAGCAGCAGCAGCAGCAGCAGCAGCAGCAGCAGCAGCAGCAGTAGTAGTAGTAGTAGTAGTAGTAGTAGTAGTAGTAGTAGTAGTAGTAGTAGTAGTAGTAGTAGTAGCAGAAGTAGTAGTCACAACAGCCGTAACAATAACAATACTACTAATAATAATACCAATGATACTACTACTACTACTACTACTACTACTACTACTACTACTACTACTACTACTACTACTACTACTACTACTACTACTACTACTACTACTACTACTACTACTACTACTACTACTACTACTACTACTACTACTACTACTACTACTACTACTGCTACTACTACTACTATTACTACTACTACTACTACATACATATATATACATACATACATATACCAAAGACTTTTCCCCCTTACAAGGGAGGTAGCCAAAAAGAAAAAGGCATAAAAACCATTCCCACCCATTCCATCCCTAAATACACTCCACTCCCCTCCACCCTCTTGGCACCTCCTGGATGATGGGTCATACCTGTATCTTGTCCACTGCCCTGGTTCAGAAGCAGTGTCGCAAGACACAGCACATCCACAACAAGGCCGCTTCATTAAATCGGCGAGCCCCCCCTCTCCGTCCCCTCATGCAGAAGAGGAGAGGACGGGGAGAAATCCCTTCGGACTGTGTCAAATTTTCTCACACATACTACCTCTCCCCCCATCCCCCCACCAATTCCAGCTAATGTATCACAATAACATCCATATACAACCATTCTCCATTCACCCCTGTCTTCTGTCCTCTCTCGTCCTTCCTCAACAGACGTTCCCCTCTTCCCCAAAGCCCCTTTCACCCCATCCATCCATCTCATCCTAGGTCGCCCCCTCATGTTCACTCCTCTTTTGGTCCGACGTTCAGCTTGTTTCAGCTTAATCAATGCACACCCCATCCATCCATCTCATCCTAGGTCGCCCCCTCATGTTCACTCCTCTTTTGGTCCGACGTTCAGCTTGTTTCAGCTTTATCAATGCACACCACCATTCACTTGATAATTCCAACAAGAGTTAGAGTTGATAGTTCTAACAAGCCAAAACGTCGTACCAATAAAGTCAATCCTCTCTTGCTTTTTCTTTTGATAGCCTCATATCCTATTTGCAGATGCTGCACTCAAGGCATCACCTAGAAAAAAACAACTGGGTCATTTTTGTTTCCTAATACTATTTTTCTTTCCTCGTTTCCTTTTTTACAGCCTCTGGTTAAGTTTGGTTAGACTAACCTATCCCAACCTAACCCAACCTAAGCTAATTTTGTCAACCACTTTGGGTATGCTTGCCGCACGGCCATGCGCCTTGCCTTGGTGACGGAAAAACAAAAACGATCCGGACAAATCTTTCTCTTCAGTCAATTTTTTTCTAATACAGTTCCATTCACATAACAATTAAAATCAGAATTTCTATTTCCTAAGTAACATTACATTTGGTTTCATTAAAACCTAATAACCACTCACTCGTCAGACCATAATAATAGTCCATGATTTGAGATTTCTTTCATAAACGGGACCTTAATTCCGAATTAGTATGCCCTTTCATCGTTTCTTTACCGTTATTTGTCACGCTCTTTGAAAAATGTAGACTAGAAAAATTATTCACATATTCATTTATTTATCTACGTGACTCATATTATTGTATATGTTTTATAAATTTATTTACCTAATTATTCGGCTATCTAGCTATTTATTTATCCATTCATTTCGTTGCGCTTTTATCTATATTCATGTATTTATTGATACACTCATTCACTTATCAATTGATTAATTATGATTTCTTCACTTGTTTTATGCATTTGGTTATTTCTTTCTTGATTCGTTTATTTGTTTATTTGTATGTCTATCTGCTTGCTAGTTTGTTTCTTGATCTATATGTCTAAGTAACTCTGTATCTATTTGTTGCCTAAAGGAATTGTTGGCCCCAGAGCACGACCTAGTGCGCAAGGACATGCGCGCTCCTGGACTTCGACTTCGGTTTGGCAAACGAGACGACGATTCGATGGAGGAAGAAGAAGTAAGTCTACTCCCAACTATATTGTTTGTCTATCCTGCCCATAGTTGATTGACAGCAAAAAAAAGCCTTATTCGAGAATATGCAAAAGAGAAGCGCTTATTCTTGTTAATATCACAGATGCTAATTCTTATAACGATACTTCAAAGGGTGGTTTGGTTTACTAAAAATTTATTCATAATTCATTATAAATTGATCTATCCTAACTTTGAAGTATCATTATAAGAATAAGCACCCGTGATATAAACAAGAATAAGCACCTCTCTTTTGACCAATTCAAGAAATCACACTTCAGGTACTTTACCATGAATTGATCCTGCAAAAGTAAGAAAATTAGATAAACTAACAAGCAAGTACAGCAAATGTTGCACATTCCTATAGTCTGTGGCATACGTCATGATGTACTACTAGCCACATTGTCAAATCAGCTTTATTATATGCCTCTGTCTCTCTTATTTCCACCTACAGTATGTACTATTTGATTTTTCATATTTTATATATATCAAAGGATGGTGTGTAGTACAAAGCGTCACTTCTTAAGGACCATAACATCGATTTGAATGATGAATCTTATGACACGTGGCAACAGCGGTTATTCCCCATGTTGCCACGCTGTCACAGGTGAGACAGGTAGAATGGGGTATAGGTAATCATCGTTGTTATGATCCTAAAAAATGATACTCATTGTACTATACAGCTTCCATCTTCAGTCCCAGCCTTCCATATATCTGGGAGAGGCAACTGAGTGCCCTCTGAGCCCTGCAAAGGAGGCAGGCGCCCCGAGTGACCACCAACGCGAGATCGTCCGCATAACAAAAGAGGCGAACATCCTCCCTGAGATCAAGAAGATCCAGGTTCTCCATGAGCACGTTGAAGATGATAGGACTAAGAACTCCACGCTGCGTGGTCCCATTTTCCATCCTGTGGTATGAGAATAGATGTCCCTGGAAGTGCACTCTCGCTACTCTGCCCTTGAGGTAGTCTGCAAACTAGGTCAAGATTCTGCCTTGGACCTCTTTAGCAGACAAGGATGCAAGAATGGCGGAAATACTTGCCAGCTCGAATGCTTTTTCCTGATCCAGAAACATCACAGTGACAGGCTGACTACAGACTAATCCAAGAAGGATTGCCACACAGTCAGTTGCTGCCGCTCTTTTTATAAAAACATACATATTGTGAGGGAAGGATTCCATCCACCACTGGAGGCGATTGAGGACCATCCACTCAGCGGTCTTGCCAATGCAGCCCGTGAGGGGCCTGTAGCTGCGTAGGTCCCTGGGCTTGGGGATCGGCACGATATCCGCCTTTTTTCACTCCGCAGGAAGACGACCCGGCTTCCAGGAGGCACTGATGAGTGCCAGTGCTGCCAGCTCCCCATTTGGCCCCAGTTACCTCAGGAAGGAGTAATGTATCCCATCACTACCCGGAGCAGTATCCTTGCTCGTCTTGCGAGCCCGTCGAAAGTCCACGAGTATAAAGGAACGGTCCGTCGGGACAGCCGTGGCCATGGCAGTGTGGACCACATCCTCTCCACCCTGTCGGAGGAGTTGCTGTTTCTGCTTGACAGATAGGGGGAGTTAAGCGGAAGAGGAGTGGTCCTCAAATTGTTGCGCCATCATCTCCCCCCCCCTTTTTTTGAGGGGGGGGGCGGAAGACTGCACCTCTTGCCAACCGCGGCTTCCTCCAGAGGGCGCTAGGGTTTGGGCAGAGAAAGTGGCACACCATTCCAGCCATTTTTCTTCCCGGACCCTCTGAGTGACCGCTCGTGCATACCTGATGGCAAAGCGCAGGAGGACCCGTGCATCCCTCGAGGGATGGGTGTGGCGCCGCAGAAATCTCAGGATTACATTGACTCAGTGATTTTGCGCAATCAGTCTCGTTGTAATACCACCACCGATCAGCATGCCGATTTATGCCTGGCTTCATTTTGGGGACAGCCTGGACGGCGGCGAAGAAGTCTCGATGTAGATCGTCTATGTCCATATCGTAATAAAGTACTTTCATGTAGGCCTATTCATGAAACTTTTGTTTATTCTTACTATACATAGTTATCATCATAATAACATATGATGTATTTCAATAGGATAGTCTAGCTTTAAAAGGTATTACTCTAAATGTAAATCAGTCACAAATAGTCATTGGTCGCCTGATTACGCATCTCAAAGTTCATTTATTATGATAATTGCAGATAAATTTCTACGACGTAGCAACCACGATCCAGATAATATGTCAACTAGACATCAACAATATATCGCCATATGAATGATTTTTTTTTTTTTTTTTTTTTTTTTTTTTTTTTTTTTTTTTTTTTTTTTTTTTTTTTTTTTTTTTTTTTTTTTTTTTTTTTTTTTTTTTTTTTTGCATGGAACCAAAAGAAAGAGAAAAGATTGGAGGAGGCGAGATGAATTGTAAAATGTAAATCGAAAACGAAGATTCCTGCAGGCGACAAACGTCATAATTGAAATGGGAAATTATTTTTTAAGGACTTGTCGTGTGTCAATCAATCTTCCATAGAGAATGGGCATAACTTTAAACTATTTCAAGGATTTTTTTAATTGGCCCCATTTGCAATATTACCATTCTTCGGCAGTGACTGTCCGTAACACGAAAAAAGTCACTTTTCTCGCATGCAATTTAATACCTTCGTCACAAGTACAGTTTAAAATTTATATGCATGGGATGACAGAGCATTTCATTGCAAGCAATTTAATTTATATAATCTTATTTTTTATTCAAACCAATTCATGTACTTATGAATAGATTAGAATGATTAAGCGAGAATTTTTCTCCCGCTTATGGATAAGAAAATGGCCAAAAGTTCTTTAGTGATACAACGATTTGGAGCCACCCTCTGGGATTGTTCAAGAAATTGTATTTTAAAATACTGTTTTATTGTACATATACATATGTGTATATATATATATATATATATATATATATATATATATGTATATATATATATATATATATATATATATATATATATATATATATATATACTGTATATATATATATATATATATACTGTATATATATATATATATATATATATATATATATATATATATTTTAAGTTCAACGGTAAATAACGGGTGGAGGGCGGTGTTTCGTATGAATATTTCTGGGTGGTCGGTGTGCATTACTCAGACTTTTTTATATTTGTTTTATTAATATTTACAATTCACCAATATAATATGATTTGCAAATTTTAATGCATCTCCATCAAATTAGAAGTGACACACTTTTGTACAAGTTACTGTTTCCAGTAATAAGTATTTTTCACAACATCGAATGTTGCAGATGGCGCTCTTCAACCACAACCTCGAGCGGAGGGACATGATGCGTTCGCCTGGAATGAGGCTTCGCTTTGGTAAACGCGACGATGACGACAACATTAATGCTGTTTCAGATCTCGTAAGTTGTATGTGAAAAAATTAGGTGGAAAAAAATGTTTATATATTTTTTCCATCAAAGTTTACAGGAATTAAAGATATATCAGCTAGGAGAGACCAATTTTTTTTTCCCAGTGGTGTGTGTTTGTGTGTGTGTGTGTGTGTGTGTGTGTGTGTGTGTGTGTGTGTGTGTGTGTGTGTGTGTGTGTGTGTGTGTGTGTGTGTGTGTGTGTGTGCGTGCGTGTGTGTGTGTGTGTGTGTGTGTGTGTGTGTGTGTGTGTGTGTGTGTGTGTGTGTGTGTGTGTGTGTGTGTGTGTGTGTGTGTGCGTGCGTGTGTGTGTGTGTGTGTGTGTGTGTGTGTGTGTGTGTGTGTGTGTGTGTATGTGTGTGTGTGTGTGTGTGTGTGTGTGTGTGTGTGTGTGTGTGTGTATGCGTGTGTGTAGGGGGGGTGTATGTGTGTGTGTGTGTGTGGTCTAGGATCACATGTTGGACTCGTGATCGACAGGTATTACCCTCCTGACTGAGAGCTCGAAGCTCATGTATGGTTTCATTTAAGGATAATGCTGTGACCATACAAATATACGCGCGCACACACATACACAATAGCCCACCAGAGTTGGAGTGCCGGCTCGCAATGCAGCGATGCTGAAACTTTTTTCAGCCCTGGTCAGAAATCCAACTCGGATAGCTGTACTAGAGGTCGAGAACGGCACCACTACACTGTGTGTGTGCATTTACCTAGTGTGCATGTGTGTGTTTGTGTGTAAAAAAACAGTTTGTAAGTCAAGTACGCCTGTAATCAGATTCTCTCTCTTGCAGCAAGAATTAGCTGTTCATCTGTAAGAAATTAATCAAATACTATCGTCATTTTTCTATATTTCAAAGACGAGTGAATTACCACATATATTTTTTCATTTACTCAATTTCTATTTAATTGTGTACGAGGGTGGCTAATAAAAGTATATTACATGGGAAAACGGTGTATTAATTTTATAAATTAAAGCACTACAACAGAAACGTGCGTGCACTTCGAAGGCATAATAGAAACTAACGCCACTTTGGGTTGGCGGGAAAAACATACACGACTACATGGAAGTGCAATTAATACAATAATTTTGATGAATAATTATAAATAAATTTCATAATATTTATATACAAATGGGGGAAGGCATGTATTTCCCAATCTACTCACAAGTACAATGCATGGCAATCGTAAAACGCCCACACGCACGAACACCACAACAATTGTAGTTTTAACCTTATATTATTTTCTATTTTGTTTTCATTTTATCTTGTTTTGTTTCATCTTACTTCACCTCAATTTCTCTTATTCTGTTTTATTTACTTTTGTCATATTTCATTTTATCTTGTTATATTTGATCTTACTATATTCTATTTCTATTTTGTTTCATTCTATTCTATTTTATATTGTTTTTGTCTTATCTTATTTTGTTTTGTTTTGTTTTGTTTTTTATTTCATATCATTCTTTCTTTGTTCTATTTTGTACAGTTTTATTTTATCTGTATTGTTTCATTCTATCGTCTATTTATTGTTTATTTATTATTATTGTTATTATTTATTATTATCATCTAAGAAAATGAGAGCGAAAATGAGAGTGATGAGTGAGGAAAATGGAGGAGAAATAAGGAAGGATGAAGTGAAGGCAGCAGTTAAGATGATGAAAGCAGGTAAGGCACCTGGTCTGGATGAATGCCATGCAGAATGTCTTAAAAAAGGAGGTATAGTGATGGTGGACTGGATGGTGAGGTTATTTAATGTTTGCTGGAGAGAGGGTAGAGTGCCAGAGGACTGGAGGAGTGCCTGTATAGTTCCACTTTACAAGGGAAAGGGGGACAAGTGTGAATGTAATAGTTTCAGAGGGATTAGCTTGTTAAGTGTAGTTGGGAAGGCTTATGGGAGGATCTTGATTGAGAGGATTAGGAGAGGAACAGAGGGAGTAATTGGTGAGGAACAGTGTGGGTTTAGGACAGGTAGAGGTTGTGTAGATCAGATTTTTGTGGTAAGACAGATATGTGAGAAAGCTATAGGTAAGGGGAAGGATGTTTTCTGGGCCTTTATGGATCTGGAAAAGGCTTACGACAGGGTAGACAGAAAGGCACTGTGGGAGGTTATGCGGATATACGGGATAGGAGGAAAGCTTCTAGGAGCTGTCAAGAGTTTTTATGAGAGTAGTGGAGCTTGTGTCAGGATTAGAAATGGAGAGAGTGAGTGGTTTGAGGTAAAGGTGGGACTTCGTCAGGGATGCGTTATGTCACCCTGGCTGTTCAACTTATACATGGATGGGGTGGTGCGAGAGGTCAATGCAAGGGTAGTGGGTCAGGGATTGGAGATGGTTAAGGAAAATGGAGAAAAGTGGGAGGTGAGCCAGCTGTTGTTTGCGGACGACACTGCGCTTGTGGCAGGATCGGAGGAGGGATTGAGAAAGCTAGTGACAGAGTTTGGGAGAGTGTGTGATAGAAGAAAGCTGAAGATAGATGTGGATAAAAGTAAGGTGATGAGATGTACAAGGGGTGAAAGTGGCAGTAATCTGGAAGTGAGCATAGTGAGAGCAACTGGAGGAAGTGGATAGTTTTAGATATTTGGGTGCAAATGTGGCAGGAAAGGGTGGAGTGAAGGTGGAGGTAGAATGTAGATTGAGAGAAGCGAGTAAATGCCTTGGTGGTTTAAAAAGTGTAATGAGGAATAGGAATCTGGGAATGGATGCTAAGAGGAGACTGTATGAAGGAGTGATTGTGCCAACAGCACTGTATGGAGCAGAAACATGGAACATGAGAGAGGAAGAGAGAAGGAACTTGAATGTGTTTGAGATGAAGTGTCTGAGAAGTATGATGGGGGTTACTAGGCTAGATAGAGTGAGAAATGAGGAAGTGAGGAGGAGAACAGGGGTGGAAAGGGAGCTGGGAGATAGGGTGGATGAAAGAGTATTAGGATGGTTTGGACACATGGAAAGAATGAGTGAAGAAAGACTAGTAAAGGAGGTATGGAAGGCAGATGTGGAGGGAGTGAACATGAGGGGACGTCCTAGGATGAGATGGATGGATGAGGTGAAGGGGGCTTTGGGGAAGAGGGGAATGTCGGTTGAGGAAGGACGGGAGAGGACAGAAGACAGGGGTGAATGGAGAATGGTTGTATATGGAAAATGTTGTGATGCATGAGGTGGATTGGACGGGGGAATGGGGATGAGGTAGTGTGTGTGAGCAAAAATTATTGACGCAGCCCGAAGGTATTTCTCCCCGTCCTCTCTTTTATATGGGGGGACGGAGAGGGGGGGTCGCCGATTTGAATGAAGCGGCCTTGCTGTGGATGTGCTGTGTCCTGCGACACTGCTTCTGACCCAGGGCAGTGGACAGGGTGCAGGGATGACCCGTCATCTAGGAGGTGCTAAGATGGGAGGGAGGGTGGAGGGGTGTGGAGTGTTTTCGGGGATGAAATGGGTGGGAATGTTTTTGTGCCTTGTCCTTTTTGGCTACCCCCCTGGTAAGGGGGAAAAAAGCCTTGGTATATGTATGTATGTATGTATGTATTATCATCTATTTCTTGTTTACTTAATTTTTTTTGTCACTGTTTTTTTTTTTTTTTTCAGGGCGAGATTTCTTCGAACCACGAACTGGTACGGAAAGACCTCCGCACACCAGGACTCAGACTTCGGTTTGGCAAGAGGGGTGAACCTGAAGAGGATGAAGAGGAGGAGGAGGAGGAGGTGAGTCGGGTCGGGTCGTCCTTTGGCTTATGCGGCCTTGGGAGAGACCAAAACCCAGGTGGTCTCTTTTTATAACCCTCTGCGGCAGAGGGGCTTCTCTGAAGCTGAATAGATTTGTCTAGCCCAGTGGTTCTCAGCCTTTTTCCTTCCATTACCACCCCTTTCATGAATTCCCAACAATCATGTAGTTCCACTTCATTTTTCTCCCCCAAATCCCATCCTGCCAATAATGTATATATATATATACATATATGTTTATATACATATATATATATGTATATATATAAATAAATATACATATATATTTTTATACATACATATATATATACATATATATATATGTATATATATATATATATATATATATATATATATATATATATATATATATATATAGATATATACATATTTCTCACCTTTCATACTGTACTGCAGGTAGGGCAGTTGCCCTGTCAGTTGTGATGCATCATGAAGTTTCTCTGTCGGGGACGATCGACGATCTCTGTATCTCTCTTCATCTTCAACTGCCCTCATGTAGTCCCCTCTTCTTTCTATCGTTTCTCTGATTCCATCTCGCCTCATTTTCTTGGGTCTTCCCACCGGTCTACTCTCTCCCGCTGTCCACTGGTAATACCGTGGTGGACCTCTTTCCATGCCCATCCTCATCATATGTCCATACCATCTCAGTTCTTTTTTCTCCACAAATATTATTATCGATTCTACATCGAGTTCCTTCTGGATATCAACATTTCTTCTACTAGTCTCTCCTAGTTACATCTTTAATTAGACGTAAAACTCTCATTTCAGCTGCTCTTTAGTTTTCTTGTCAATGTCCAGGATTCTGAGCCATAGATTAACACTGTCCTTAGAATCGCTTTGTAGATAATAACTTTTACTTTGATGGGAATATTTTTCTCCTTTAGCAATGGATATAGAAGTCTTGAGTTGTTGGTGTAGCTGTAAATTCTCCTTGTAAATTCTATTTCCATGTCACATTTTTCATTTATGTTTACTCCTAAATACTTTAAAATTTCCACTGACTTTGTTCGGGCACCCATAATAGTCATTTCAATATCTTCTCTCTCTCGAAACAATCGTGGTTTGTTTTATCCTTATTCATTTTCATATAGACACAAAGAAGGTTGTAGAAGAGAAGAAGCGACCTTTCACAGATTGGTTACAAAATAGGACGAGGGAATCATATGAGAGGTACAAAGAAAAGAGGAGAGAAATAAAGCATAAAACAAAGGAGGCAAAGAGGAGAGCAGATGTGAAATGGGGTAAGAGTATGACAGAAATTTTTGAAAATAATAAAAAGATGTTTTGGAAAGAAATTAAGAGAGGAAGAGGAGGCGAATCAAGTAGAGAAGAAAAGGTAAAAGGTGCAGATGGAGAGATGATAATGGAAGAGAAAGCAGTAAGAGGGAGATGGGCAGAGTAATTTAGGGAATTGTTAAAAGTGAAGAGGATAGAGAGGGAAAGGTAGTTGCAGTGGGAAGTGCTATAGAAAATGACCGTGATGAGTGAGGAAAATGGAGGAGAAATAAGGAAGGATGAAGTGAAGGCAGTTGTTAAGATGATGGCAGCAGATAAGGCACCAGGCTCTGGATGGATGTCATGCAGAATGTCTAAAAAAAAAGGAGGTACAGTAATGGTGGACTGGCTAGTGAGGTTATTTAATGTTTGTTTATGAGAGGGTAAAGTGCCGGAGGACTGGAAAGTACCTGTATAGTTTCACTTTACAAGGATAAAGGGGACAAGTGTGAGTGTAGTAGTTTCAGAGAAATTAGCTTATTAAATGTAATTGGGAAAGGTTATGGGAGGGTCCTGATTGAGAGTAATTGGTGAGGAACAGTGTGGGTTTAGGACAGGTAGAGGTTGCGTACATCAGATTTTTGTGGTAAGACAGATATGTGAGAAAGCTATAGGGAAAGGTAAGGATGTTTTTGGGCTTTTATGGATTTGGAAAAGGCTTATGACAGGGTAGACAGGAAGGCACTGTGGGAGGTATTGCAGATATACGGGATAGGAGGAAAGATTTTAGGAGCTGTCAAGAGTTTTTACGAGAGTAGTAGGGCGTGTCAGGATTAGAAATGGAGAGAGAGTGAGTTGTTCAAGGTCAACTTGGGACTTCGTCAGGGATGTGTTATGTCACCCTGGCTGTTCAATTTATACATGGATGGGGTGGTGCGAGAGGTAAATGCAAGGGTGGTGGGTTGGGGATTAGAGATGATTAAAGAAAATGGAGAAAAGTGGGAGATAAGCCAACTGTTGTTTGCGGACGACACTGTGCTTGTAACAGGATCAGAGCAGGGATTAAGGAAGTTAGTGACAGAGTTTGTGAAAGTGTGTGAAAAAAGGAAGTTGAAGATAAATGTGGGTAAAAGTAAGGTGATGAGATGTAGAAGCGGTAAAAGTGGTAGCAGACTGGAAGTGAGCATTAAGGGAGAGAGACTGGAGGAAGTAGATAGTTTTAGATACTTGGGTGGCAATGTGGCAGGAAAGAGAGGGGTGGAGGTGGAGGTAGAGTGTATATTGAGAGAAGCGAGTAAATGCCTTGGTAGATTAAAAAGTGTAATCAGAAATAGACATTTGGGAATGGATGCTAAGAGGAGATTGTATGGAGGAGTGATTGTGCTGACAGCAATGTATGGGGCAGAAACATGGAACATGAGAGAGGAAGAGAGAAGGAGTTTGAATGTGTCTGAGATGAGGTGTCTGAGAAGTATGATGGGGGTTACTAGGCTAGATAGAGTGAGAAATGAGGGGGTGAGGAGAACAGGGGTGGAAAGGGAGCTGGGAGATAGGGTTGATGAAAGAGTATTGGCATGTTTTGGACACATAGAAAGAATGAGTGCAGAAAGACTAGTAAAAGAGGTATGGGAGGCAGATGTGGAAGAAGCGAACATGAGGGGCCGACCTTGAATGAGATGGATGGATGGGGTGAAAGGGGTTTTGGGGAAGAGGGGAATATCTGTTGAGGAAGGACGGGAGAGGACAGAAGACAGGGATGAATGGAGAATGGTTGTATATGGATGATGTTGTGATGTATGAGGTGGAATGGGTGGGGGATTGGGGTTGAGGGAGTGTGTGTGAGATAAATTTGATGCAGCCCGAAGGGATTTCTCCCTGTCTTCTCCTTTTCTGCGTGGGGGGAAGGAGAGGGGGGGGTCGCCGATTTAATGAAGCGGCCTTGCTGTGGATGTGCTGTGTCTTGCGACACTGCTTCTGACCCAGGGCAGTGGACAAGATGCAGGGATGACCCGTCATCCAGGAGGGGCCAAGATAAGAGGGAGGGAAGAGGGTAGAGGGGAGTGGAGTGTGATAGGAATGTAATGAGTGGGAGTAGTTTTTATGCCCTTGTTTTTTTGGCTACCTCCTTTATAAGGGGAAAAATGCCTTTGGTATATGTATGTATGTATGTATGTATTTTCATATACATGTGTTTTAGGGTCTCATTCCTTCTGTCCATTTCTTCCTGTAAGGCAACAGGAGTCTTTGCTATGAGGGCAATATCATCAGCAAAGGCTAAAGTTATGGTCTCTTCGTCATTCTCTATAGTCTTCATGCATTTGTCCAAATACAGAATAAAAAACAGTGGTGAAATTACTCCACCCAGTTGAACCCCTAAAGATATAATAGCCAATTATCTTCTCATTTTTGAGTCCTCACAGTACTTTTACAGCTTCTTAACAAGCGTCTTATTGCTCTGGCGAATTTGGGTTCCATTCCATAATCAGGATCCGTTAGAATTTCCCATAGTTTATTCCGGGGCACTCGATCAAAGGCTTTTTCAAGATCGACAAAAACAACGTAAATATTGTTATCCCATTCCCAACTCTTCTCCATTATTACCCTCATTGTGAAAATCGGATCCGTCGTCCCTCTTTCTGCTCTGAACTCGTACTGACCTTCCTCCAGTTTCTCCTCTATCATGATTTTTAATTTGTTCTCTAAGATTCTTTCATGTATTTTACCTATGTGTGTCAATAGGGTTATACCTTTACAATATTTACATTCGTTACGGTCACCTCTTTTAAATATCTTACAGATAGTTCCTTTGTTCCAGTCATCTAGCACTCTTCCGTCATTCCATGATACATTGAAAAGTCTGTACAGCCAGTATGCCATGACTTCGCTACCTTTCAATAGTTTTGCAGGTATTCTATCAATTCCAGGACATTTTCCATTTTTCATTTTCCTCATTGTATCTCTAATCTCCTCCCTGTTTATACCATCTTTCAGTTCTCCTCTAGCCAATTCATCTACTAGGTTCTCCTCTATAGTGTCAATTTCACCTAATGGATTTAGGAACTCATAAAAATACTCCCCGCATCTCCCGTCGATATCGTTCGGGTCCGTTAGTAGTTCACTTTCTTTATCTTTTGTCGTATTCATTGTTGATTCTTCTTTTCTTTTATAGTTTTTGGTTATGCTGTACATCAGTTTCCTTGTACTCTCTATGTCTTCTTCCAACTCTTCTCCCAGTTTTTCCCATTGATCTTTTTTCGCTTTCCTTTTTACTCTCTCGGTGACATTCCTTGCTGTTTCATAATCTGCTCTGTTTATGACACTTCTTCTCTTCCACTTTCTAAAAGCTTTGTTCTTCTGTTTCACTGTATTCCCGACTCTGTCCGTCCACCAGACAGTTTTCTTTCTTTGTCATCATATTTTCTACTTCTTCCATTTTCTCGTTTAACGTTGTAGCATTTACTGTTGTCAAACGAATATTCTTGTGGGGTTGTCCAATACATTGGTCGACAAAATTTATTAAAATGCCTGTCCCACGAGTAAAAGGAGGTGAAGTTGATGGAATTTTTTTCTGCTGATTTTAAATATGTTTTCAGAATTTTTCTATCAGGCATACTTTTTGTGATAGCATATGAAATTCTAAACAATTAAAACTGAAAATAAGACTGATATTTCAATTAAACTTGCCTTTAAAATGTAGAAATGTATGATATTCATGTATTTTTCTTCTGGGAGATCCATTTTTTAGTGTCCAACAGTAATCAGCCAACATTGAAGAGTTCCATTTCCCTTGATACCGGGTTTCCATGTTCAGAATGTCCTGGTGAAACCTCTCACCGTGCTCGTCACTGACGGCGCCAAGATTTGCAGGGAAAAAGTCCAAGTGAGAGTCTAGGAAGTGGATTTTTAGGTTCATATTGCATCCCAAGGCCTTGTAGAATGTCAGTAGCTCTTTTATTATTTCAGAACAGTTATTTGCTTTGTGATTCCCAAACAATTCTGTGCAAACTTTCTTAAATTACAGCCATGCAGCTTTTTCATATAGCTCTTCATCAAAATTCTGGTTTTTCATCAGCTCCCTAGTCTGTGGTCCAACAAAAATACCTTCATTGATTTTTGTGTCACTTACTCTAGGAAATATATTTTTCAAATATGTGAATCCCTTGCCAGTTCTATTCATGCCTTCAACAAAATTTACATCAACACTAGCTATGCAAAGAAGGCAGATAATTTTTCTCTGAATCAACAAGAGGAGGATTAATAACATTCTTTTCTCCTGGGGTCAGAGATCATTTTGGCCTCACAGTCTTTTCATAATGATTTTTCTTATTTCGACTGTCCCACTCACAGAGAAACCAACAAAAAATTCTGTAACCCAGCTGCATTCCAAGTAAAACTGCCACAACCTTTAGGTCATCACAGATATTCCATTTATGTTCTTCATACTTATTTTTTTGCAATAGAAGCTTGATATTCTCATACGACTCTTTCATGTTAGCTGCATGGGCCAGAAGAACAGAAGGAAACTTACTTATTTCCATTGTGGAGCAAAACAGCTTTCAGGCTCACTTTTGAAGAGCTAATAAACAAACGCTACTCATTCCTGTCATATTTATGGTTAAGTTCCTCCATAACAGAATATAACCATTGCAAAACACCACACCATCCTCAAATGAGAAAAAGTGTTCAAAATGACAATGTCGCTTACGATAACAACTAACTGAATTATTTCTAAAGAAGATTCCAGCCCTTTAAGCTGGAAGCAAGAAGTTCAGATTGCTTTTTTGACAAGTTTAAATCCCGCACAAGATTATTCAGATCTCCCTGACTCAATAAATGTGGTTCACTTGAAAAACAGATTGGCTGAAAATACCTGTCTTCTGTTTCTTTTTCCATAACCTCCTCACTTGACTCATCATCACTTAGTTCCATTTGTTTTGGAGGGTCAGGTACAGAAAAGTCTTGACTGTGAGGTGCAGGGGTACTGGTCTCATAACAGATGATAAATTAGGATATTTTACAATATGTTTGGATGGTGATGTTATACTTTTATATTTGTAATGAGTAGCAATCTAAAGTATGATCTTTTGGTTCTCTCAAAACCATAAGGATGGATTTTATCCTGGTCCCCCACTTTGCGGCCAAAATAATGCTCACAACACTTTTTGATCAAGGGCATGAAACACCGTCTTTGTGACTTGAATTTCAATACACTGCAAATAAAGCAAAAATTGTCTGGGTGGTTTATTCAGTTTCTTGGAAGCGTGAGGGTGAATGGCGAGTACGCTACTGTACAATATCACAAACTTATTTTCACACAAATATGCACTATACAGCCTCACACCAAAATTTCAAACATAGTAATACCAAACGTAAAACAAAGGATTACAAAGGCGGAGCATGCCAACAGGAGACCTTTTGGTCCATAACTAGGTCGGATGCGAAAAAAAGTATAATAATGATAAATGAATAATAATAAAAAAATATATAATAATATAAATGATAATAGATAAGATAAATAAATACATAGGTATAGTTAAATAATAAACAAAAAGGTAAATAGTAAATAATAATAAACTGACAGATAAATGATAATAAATGAAATCAAGCAAATAATTCTCAAACAGACAAATAATAACAAGCAAACAAATTATACAAAATAAATGACAGTCATTACAGCATCTTGCTTAGATGCTTATCTAAACTAATCTTAAAGTTTCGAACTGAACTACATTGCACTGCCTCTGCAGGAAGTTTATTCCATTCATTAACTACACGGTTGGCGAAGTTATTTCTACCCACTTCCAAATTAAATCTATTTCCTGACAGTTTGAGACCATTATTTCTTGTCGGATTCTCATTCAGTGTGAAAATTTTGTCACTTTTGATGTTGTCCAATCCCCTTTAGAATTCTAAAGGCGTAATAAAGTTACCTCTTAGTCTACGCTTTTTTAGGGAAAACGGATTCTTGAGTTTTAGTCAATTTTCGTATTATTTATTTCTTATATATGGAATCAGCTTTGTGGCTCACCGTTGTACTTTTTCCAATCTGTCAATGTCTTTAATGAGATTCGGTGACCATACGGAAACAGCTATTCCAAATGTGGACGAACTAACGATTTATGTAGCTTGATGAGAGATGGACTTTTGAAGTCAAAAGATCGCGCAATCAGTCATAGAATCTTGTTTGCTTTCTCAGAGGCTGAAATACACGGCTTAGATGATTTAAGATCGTTACTGATAATTACACCGAGATCCTTTTTGTAACCGGACGGGTGTAACGAACTGTTACGTTACTCTATCCTGGTCACTTATAACACAGAAAATGTTTAAGGGTGTCCACTGTACAAACGCCTCTAAGTTTTGTTTGTTTATTGTCCTATTCAATCTACTGTTTCTCTTGGTACACTCTTACACTATTCTATCACCTAGGCACGTCACTGGCAGAACGCCTCTCCAAGGTCCAGCATGCCGTTTAAGAATCTCGGAAGTTGCTTGGGGAGGTGCTATGTTCGTATAACTGAATTATTTATGTGAGCTGGGTTTACTTCGTCACATCTTATATTTTAATTTACATAATTAGTTTATAATTTAGTCTGACAGCCAGACTATAATATATATATCCAGGGGTGGTTCGTCAGTATACGTAATAATGTGTTTATTGGTGTGTGGTCGCGTGTGCATGTTGTGGGGAAAATGCTTGTCTCAGCTTAATATTGGCAGGAAGTGTCTGGCGACGTATAGTCTGCCGGCATAGTGTGAGTGTGGGAGTGAGTGGAGGTGAGTGGGTTATATGACTGAGTGATATATTTACTTGTTTATGAGGCGTATACATATCGCTCTCCCCCTGGGGTTAGGTGGCTCCCGGCACCTAAGGTACATGGTTTACCAAAGTATATATATATAGGTAATACATCGAGAAAAAAATTTCAGAGACACAAAATCCTGTGGGGTTATAAATGTGCAGATGGGGGGGTGTTGTTGAAGAGATTCTGAGATCCCAAGAGGGATCATGCACTGAAAATAGGGGTAGTGATGTTGTGTCTCAGAAGTGTAACGTTGTGTCTCACCAGATTACATGTTATATTGGGTTTCACATACACTGTTTAATTCACTTTTTAAATGTTATTGTTTTTATGGTTTAACACTATCACTGTTGGGAGTGTTGTTTTTCTAAACACTGTTCTATGGTCAGTTTGGTGTGTCACCTTGCACTTGTTTTATCAAGCTATTGGGTGAGACACAAGAATAAACTTAATCTAGGTTTACAACAATTTGGGTATGGAGATGGAAAGGTTTTGGAAGGTGTTACTTCATGCAACAGAATATGATTATTATTATTAGTATAAAGAGAATGATTAAGAGGGAAAGGGCTGTGGAGGTATATGGAAGAATCCTATGATGTAAGTCGAATGAATCCATGTCTAGAGTGATTGATTTATTTAGTTGGTGTATTATGTCTATCTTGCTTGGAAGGATGGTATTGGGACTCTTGGGTAGGGGAGGGAGTATTAATTGGGTTATGGGACCTAGGTCGTGGGTCAAATTGAGGGTACCTTGGTCGTGGAGGTTATTGGGTAGTAGCATTGAGTTCATTGTGTAGATTTGGCAAATGTCAGGTAGTGTGATGGAGCCGTTGACCTTATGGTGGGTGGGTGGTTTACGGGGGCACATGACAGATACTAAGGTTGGATGAGGGAGGTATAGGAAGTGTTTATGTCCTACATGTGTATGGTGAATTTTGGCGTTGTCTGAGAAACGGAAAATCACAAGTTTCGGTAAGATGTATTCGGTTGGTTGTAAGTTCTGAGAGGCAGGGTTGGGATTTAGTTAGTTGGAAATGGAAAGGATAGGCTGGACAGATGTGGAAGTTGGGTCGTGCTGTCTTGCAAGTTGTTATGGTCTCCGGTGATGTCAGTGTTAGCCACTGACCGTCGGTTGATTTTAAGATGGTAGAGGTTGGTAGGTTGAGGGTCATTGTTCGGTTTTGGTAAGGGTATGGGAAAGGATAGATTTCCCAAAGGGAATCTCTTGACAGGGTCCATCGGTATGTTGATTAAAATAAATTGTTGGAAGATAGTTGATGCTAGGATGGGGTAGTAATGTTGTATTTCGTGTTTGGAAAAGAAAGGGGTAAGTTGTAGTGTACTGTGGGCTCGTCGTAGTGTCTGGGTAAGCTGGGTTGGGGTGATCATTTGGGAGTCGACTACACCTGCATGGGCGTTCCAGATGTCTTTCTGTATGAGATTGGTATGGTCTTTGAGGCTATCTAGTTCTTTGTCTAGGTTATTTAGGTGATAAAGGAAGAAAAGGGCTGTTTGGGAATTTGTGATTTGAGACAACTGGGTGTTTGTGAATTGTGCAAGGTAGTTGTATTTGTCTATGACTGAATTTACAGAATCAGCGAGGAGATCTATGTTCTGTGAATTTAAGTCAATGAGTTTCCCTTGTTGTTGGAGTACTCTTGTTATTTTTCCTATGTGTGTATCCACTGTGTGGATATCTTGATCAGTAGCAGTTCCAAATAGGGATTTAGAGATAATGCCAACGAAATCGAATAGGCCTCTTTTGGTTCTTTTGGTGTTGATAGTGTCGTTGTCTGGGTCTGGAAGGTGGTATATTGTGTATTTTATCTTGTTGAGTTTACTTTGTAATGAGTTGACGTTGTGGTAGAGTATCTGTGAGGTCTCATAATTTTGGTGTGTGTTATTTGGTACTTGCCTGTTTATGTTTTTCTGTATTTCATGTAGGTCATTTTGTAGTTTAGAAATTGGTTCTAGCAAGGATGTGGGTGAGATGCGGAGTTTCACCATGATGGAGTCTTCAACGCAGGCTGTGGTGCCGTGTTGGTGCACTATGGCGCCAGGCAAAAGCCTTGGGACGGAGAGGGCGAGGTGGACGATGAGGGGGATGAGTTGTAGAGATCTCATCTGTGGAAAGAGGGGTCGTGTCTGAGTGACTAAGGATATGTTGTCTGACCCTCGCTAAGATTATATTGGTCGGAAGGGAGTAGAGAAGTTTTATAGATATGTGGAAAGGAGTTCTTATTGGAAATGGGCTATTTTAACCTCCACTGATAGATACATGACGTCCTGCATCTTCATGGGCGAGAGCTAGAGTGCATGTTTAGTTGCGTCGACGCAGAGTCATGGGATGAGGCTTGCGTATTGGTGATTGGTGTGTGTCTGTGATAGGTGGGTTGTGGATGGGAGGTGAGATTGGGTCGAGGTTCAGTTTGACCTTTCTCAACTTCTCTCCATGTATGGTGAAGGTGGATTGATCAGAAGGATCTGTTAGTAGGAAGACATTGTTAGGGAGTGAACTTGTGACTATGAAGGGGCCTAGGAATTTGGGTTTGAGTTTGTTTGTTCGACCTGAGTCTTTTATCATGACTGTGTCGTCGGGTGCTATGTCAAGTGGAATTGACCGTTTGTGTTGTTTAGTCTTTGTCTTTTCCTGGGCTTCTTTCAGGTTTGCTCTAACTTTTTTGTAAATTGTTTGCATACCTCTTTTGATGCAGTGTGAGAGGTTATCTATGTTGTATAAGGGTGGGGGGGGTTGGTTGAATATTTGGTAGGGTAGGCGCATTGGTTGGCCGAAAATGATTTCATGTGGGGACATCTTTGTTGCGGAATTTATTGTGCTATTGATACTGGCTTGTACCTGTGGTAGCCAGTCTTCCCAAGTGTCCATGAGGTCATTTACCAATGGTCTGAGAATTTCTAGGACCTTGCGATTTGTTCGCTCAGTCAGACCGTTTCCCTGGGGGTGGTATGCAGTGGCAAATGTTTGGTCAATGTTGTAAAGGTGTGCTATTTCGCGCATCACTTCATTTTTGAATTCTGAGCCATTGTCAGATAACATTGTGTGTGGTATGTTGTATTTACAAAAGATATTGTTGACCAGGGCTTTGGCTACAGTCTCTGCTGTTTTGTTTTGGAGTGGTATTAAGATTGTGTATTTAGTAAAATAATCTATTGCTGTGAGTACATAATTGGAACCTTGATGGCTCGTTGGCATTTTCAGTAGGTCAATGCCAAGTGTTTCCCATGGCTCAGCAGGGAGTGGGATGTCTTTAATGTGGATTTGTTTCGGGTCAGGGCCTCTGAATTGGTTACAAGTTACACAAGAATCTATGTGTGTGGTTATATCTCTTTTCATGTTAAGCCAGTAATATGTGTGTCTAGCAGTGTTTAGTGTCTTATCTCTGCCCGAGTGGCCTCCCATTGCACTGTCGTGCAATATGTGAAGGACCTTGGGGACTAGGGCTCTGGGAATAACAGTAACCTCTCTTGTATTAATGGTTCTCCTTATGACTCCGTCGACCAGATTGAGTTCCTCAATAGGGACAGGTGGTCGGGAGTGTAAGGGGGTTTGTGAGATGAGATGCTGTTTTATTGGAGACCATATTGGGTCACTGTCTGTTTCATCCCTAAGTTCTCGCATGGGTATGCATGTGGTTTGGGTGATGGGGGTGATGCGAGTTTGTCTGCTCAAGCAGTCTGCCACTACGTTAGCTTTCCCAGCTAAGTATACGATCATGGGATCGTAATCAAGGAGAGTTGTTTTCCATCTAGCAATTCTCCCATGTAAGTCTTTGGAGTTAAAAAGATAGACTAGTGGTTGGTGGTCTGTTAGTATGGTAATCTTGTAGCCTAAAATGAGGTATTTAAAGTGTTTTAGTGCCCATATGATTGCGAGTCCTTCTTTGTGTGTAGTTGAGTAGTTATTTTCAGTTTTGTTGAGGACTCTAATTGCGTAGGCTATGGCGTGTTCTTTGCCATTGTCATCTTTCTGTTGTAGGACTGCGCCTATTCCTTTAGAGGAGGCGTCTGTGTAAAGAAAGAATTCTTTCTTCATATCAGGGAAAACTAGTACAGGGGCTGTGGTGAGTGCGTGTTTGAGAGTGTCGAAACTTTGCTGTTCTGCTTCTGACCATTGAAATGGCTCGCCTTTCCTTGTGAATTTGGTCAGAGGGGAAGCAATATCAGCAAAGTTTCGTATGAAGTGTCTGTAATAGGAGGCTAACCCAATGAAACTTCTTGTTTCATTAGCGTTTCTGGGGGTTGGGAAATTGTTTATTGTATCTATTTTATCTGTGGTTGTGTGAATCCCTTTTGCATCCACTTTATGGCCTAGGAAGGTGAGTTCCTTCATGAGGAATCTACATTTCTTTAATTGAATCTTTAATCCCGTATGCTTGAGACGTTTGATGACAATCTCTAAAGTATTAAGGTGGTCTCTTTCTGTGGGGCTATATATAATGAGGTCGTCTAAATAGACGAATAATGAGATTCCTATCATGTCACTGAAAATGCGGGTCATCAACCTTTGTTGGGTTGAGGGGGCATTCTTAAGGCCAAAGGGCATACGTTCAAAGCGAAAATGTCCTTTGTCCGTGGAAAATGCAGTTACGGGTTTTGATTCCTCTGTTAGTTCGACCTGCCAGAAGGCTGACTTGAGGTCTATTGTGGAAAAAACAGAGTTCCCGTTGCCAATGCATTGTAGTAATTCTTGCATGGCGGGGAGGGGGTGTGGGTCAGATTGAGTTAGGTTGTTTATTTTTCTGAAATCAACAACAGGGCGTAAGGTTCCGTCTTTCTTAGGGACCAAAAAGAGGGGACTGTTCCATGGGGAGTCTGAATGGGAAATTACGCCTTGGTGTATCATCTCATGTACACTGTCATTGACTTGGGATTTCCTACTGTGGGGTATGCGGTAAGCGGGGGTGTATGAAGGGGGGGTGTTTGGGGGAATTTGGATGTGATGTTTGATTATATCACATTTGCCTAGTGATTCGCCTTCTAAGGCGACAGCTGATCTATTCCTCTGTAGGAGAGCTAATAGCTCGTTATGACTTTCTCCGTCAGCTGATGTCGTGATTTGGTCTGGGGGAATAGGGGGGAGGGGTTGAGTTGGTCTTACTTGGTTGATGTGTTGCGGAAGTGGTTCCTGGATAGGGGAGTTATGGAGATGGACTGCGCAGATGTTTGTATTCTTCCTGATTTTACGGTGTTGTTCTGAGGTGTTTATTAACATAGCTAGTGTATGTTTATTTTCTGATATTGTGTCCCAGGAGGACTCAATGGTTATGTTGTTAATCCTGGACGTGTCTGAGTCGATTATGACGTCCTGATGGTCTATTGCACCGGGTATGTATAGTGGGACTGTTATTGAATGTCTAGGGGGTATGATGACTGTGTTAGACATCAGTGCCTTTGAGGTGACATAAGGGGGTGGTCGGAAGGAATAGCTGTTAGTGGGATTGGGAGTATTAAAGGAAGGTAGACATGAGAGATGTTGTGTGTCTGAGTCGGGTGTCTCAGGGACTGTTGATTCATTATTTACATCTCGGAAGGAGATTTTGTTAGTCTCAAAGTCTATCTTAGTTTTCCAAATCTTTAGTGAATGTAGTCCTATTATACCTTGTTGATCAAGGCTCCATTCATCAGCTATGTGGAAAGTTGTGAAACCTACTTTGTGATTGTTGACTTCAATATTTAAGTCTATGGTGTCGTGTAGAGGAATTGTGCTCCCTTCTATTAAGAGTCCTTCCATATTGGAAAATTGAATTTGGGGTGGGTCATTTAATGCTTCATACAGAGCTCTTGGGATGATGTTCAGGTTTGTTCCTGTATCAACCATCATGGCAACTTTAAGTTGGTCTAGGCTTACTTCTAGGGTGAGGTATTTGTGTTGTGTATGAGATATTCCTATGGTGGTTTGGTGTGTGAGGCTGGTACACGTTCCCCCAATCGTTGTTGAGTACTGGTTGTCGTGTTGGAGGGGGGTATTTGTCGATGGGTGGTGAATGGGTTGTTAGTTCTCTGATGCGGTTGTTGTTGTGTTTTCTGTAGGTAACACTCTTCGTTGGAGTGAGATGATGTTTGGTGTAGGTTGCAGTATTTGATTGGATGTGTTGGTGTAGGGAGGAGTGGGTGTTTAAAGGGGGGTTGAACTTGTTGTTTTTGCTGTGTCCAACACTGGGCATCTGTGTGGGAAAAGGTTCCATGAACTGAGCAAGGGATAGGGTGGGGTTGTACCTGTGTGTGTTGCTTTTGTTGTGTCCAACACTGGGCATCGGTGTGGGAGAAGGTTCCATGAACTGAGCAAGGGATAGGGTGGTGTTGTACCTGCGGGTATTGTTGTTGCTGTATGCAGTCTTTTGTGTTGTGACTGTTTGATGAATGGTAGGAGCACCACTTAGAAGGTTGTTCTTGATTGGTGGGAGGGGGTTGCTGTGAGTGAAGGCTATTTAGTCTGGGGAGATGGTTGGGGGTATCTAAGGATATATTGCAAGCATTCATGATATCTAAAATATAGGTATAAGCTAGAGGATTTGTAGTGTCTAGTTCCTTTTTGGAGGATTCCTTTAAACACTTTGGAGGGAGTTGGGAGAGATAGGAAGCTATTTCCAGGAATGTTAGTAGGTGTTTTGTTGGCATTACATTTTGACCAAATTGATCAGTGTGAGTCCAAGGAGAGTTATTCTCTAGGTCTTCTCTGACCTCTTTCATTCCGTTTGCAACAAAGTCCATTATATTAGTAATGGAATGTGGTTGGACTCTAGTGTTATTTAGGAAAGTGATGAGAAATGAAATGTTATTTGGTTGTTTGTTATGAAAAACCTTAAGAAGGTGGTGTTTATATTCCTGATAAGTGATTCCAGATGCAACTAGGGTGTCTAGCATCCTTGCCTTTGAACGGCAAATGTCAGATGGGTTTATTTTCTGACGGCACAAATTTATTTTATCTGTATCTGAATATTTTATGTTCTTAGAGAAAAACAGATCACATGCTGTCAAGAAATCTGTAATGGATATTCCACTATCCTGGGAAAAGGTTGGGATTTCTGTGAGGGGGGTTATGGTTTGATAGTTGTTAATTATTGTTGGTTGAGTTAGTGGGTAAGGGTAATATTGTGGGTTTGGAGGAAGGTTAGGTTGTGGTTGGTGGTATGGTGTAGAGTGGGTTTGACCAGATGGGGTATGGGGGGAAGGAAAGGGGAAGTTTTGGTACTGCTGCTGAATGGGAGGGGGGTTATTATGTGTTTGGATATGGGGGTTGGATGGATTATGGTTTATAGGAGGTTTTGTTTGCATATTTGGAGGAGCAATATGAGGAGTTGGTTGGGTGGGTTGTTGTGGTTCAGATGGTTTGGAGATGTCTACTTGAGAAGGCTGGTTGAAAAAAGGTAAGACATCGTTCTCATAAAGAGGGTCTATTGGAGTATCTGCATTGGGATTAGTTTTGTCAGGATTATTTAATTGGTCATTGGTTAACTGTTTAGAGGTATTGTCAACCTGTGGATATAGGTAAAAATGGTCTGGTTTGTCATTGCCAATTAAGTCTTCTGTGTGTATTTCCTCTTTGTCACTGGATATATCATGTTGTTTGTCTTCTCTAGACTTTGAGAAGACGCTATGTAAACTTTGTTTAATTTTGGATCTGGTGGCAAAGGCCATGTTGTTAAGTCATGTATTAGTTAATAGTTAGTTTTGATTGTAATCTAAGAGAAAAAAAAAGGGAGTTGTTAAAATATGAATAATAGGTATATAGTAACTAAGGGTATTATGTTATGCTTAGATATGGGAAGGGGGATATAGTAATGGGATTACAAAATCATAAAAATATATCTGTATGTATATATGAAAAAAAATGGAATTAATATTATATAATAAGGAGTTAATTTTGTGATATTATTCTTATAATAGGATTAATTATGGTTGTTCATAAAAAAAAATTACAGCAGTAAGGTAGGTTACATTGATAAAAATGTATAAGTTCTATGTAAATATTGAATTTTTAAACATATAAGAGCTATTTGTTTAAACAAGAATTACTTAACTAGAAGAATGTGGAATTAATATTATATAATAAGGAGTTAATTTTTGTGATATTATTCTTATAATAGAATTAATTATGGTTGTTCATAAAAAAATTACAGCAGTAAAGTAGGTTACATTGATAAAAATGTATAAGTTCTATGTAAATATTGAATTTTAAACATATAAGAGCTATTTGTTTAAACAAGAATTACTTAACTAGAAGAATGTGGAATTAATATTATATAATAAGGAGTTAATTTTTGTGATATTATTCTTATAATAGAATTAATTATGGTTGTTTATATAAAAATTTACAGCAGTAAAGTAGGTTACATTGATAAAAATGTATAAGTTCTATGTAAATATTGAATTTTAAACATATAAAAACTATTTGTTTAAACAAGAATTACATAATTAGAAGAATGCATATGCAGATTAAAGGGTATTACTTAATGATAATTTTTGGAGAGAAAAAAAAAACTTCTAAATGACAATATGCTAATATAGTGCGAGATTACATACTCGTTGTATAGCTAAGGTGTACGTGCGTAGGTATCTAAGGGCGTAAGGGTTACCTTAATACCGTGCTTTGAAGCAAGTTTTTTTTTTTTAGATGTTGTGGTTCTCGGTGGAACGTGACACTCGGATGAGTGGTGGTGGTTGAGCGGATGAGGTGGCTGTTACGCGAGTCAGTGCGCAGCCGGTGTGAGTCCTCTGGGGCGGGTGAGGTCAGTGCTCAAGCGAAGGAAGTCCAGAGGGCTCGGTGAATTGATGTTCGCATAGAAAAAAAAATGCGAGTATCAGGTGTGGTTTGGAGTTGGTAATGTATGATTATTATCACTGGAATATATTGGTGTTAAATATAAGGATTGATGTTACCTTTATAATGTTGATTATAGTAGTGGGAGATCAGCCTGTGACGATTGCCCGTGAATAGGGAGTGTAGACCAAGTTCTTGTTCTTGAGAGCGTTTTGTTCAGTGCGGTTATTTGATCGTCGATGTATGTAGTTGGCTCTGAGTGGACGGGTTTGAGGTTCACCGTAGTAGGTACACCGTAGTCTCTTCGAAGTAGTAGGTTGCGGGAGTGCTGCCACCAGTAATGTAACCGGACGGGTGTAACGAACTGTTACGTTACTCTATCCTGGTCACTTATAACACAGAAAATGTTTAAGGGTGTCCACTGTACAAACGCCTCTAAGTTTTGTTTGTTTATTGTCCTATTCAATCTACTGTTTCTCTTGGTACACTCTTACACTATTCTATCACCTAGGCACGTCACTGGCAGAACGCCTCTCCAAGGTCCAGCATGCCGTTTAAGAATCTCGGAAGTTGCTTGGGGAGGTGCTATGTTCGTATAACTGAATTATTTATGTGAGCTGGGTTTACTTCGTCACATCTTATATTTTAATTTACATAATTAGTTTATAATTTAGTCTGACAGCCAGACTATAATATATATATCCAGGGGTGGTTCGTCAGTATACGTAATAATGTGTTTATTGGTGTGTGGTCGCGTGTGCATGTTGTGGGGAAAATGCTTGCCTCAGCTTAATATTGGCAGGAAGTGTCTGGCGACGTATAGTCTGCCGGCATAGTGTGAGTGTGGGAGTGAGTGGAGGTGAGTGGGTTATATGACTGAGTGATATATTTACTTGTTTATGAGGCGTATACACTTTTCACTATCCACTTTTGTTAACGAATTTCCAAATAACTTGGAATCGTACTTATTATTATTTTTACCTATGTGCATAACTTTGCATTTATTCGTGTTAGATTTCATTAGCCACTTTTCAGACCATTGCAGTGATTTATCTAAATCTTCTTGAATATCTAATTGATTTAAGTGATCATTTGCCATTGCGCACAATTTTGTATCATCAGCAAATTTGGAGACAACAGATTTTAGTCCGTGATCTATATCACTTATATATACTATGAATAGAAGTGGCCCAAGAACGGAACCAGTGTGGCCAAACTCAATGTTGCCAACCGCTTGATTGAAATTGAGCCCACGTAACACACGTAACATAACATTATTTTTGGATTCTGCATAAAAAAAAAAAAAAAAAAAAAAGATATAGCTATTGTTTTCCTTGGGACAAATTCTTTGTTGTCCAGTGTTATGGTTCCGAGGCCGTTGTCGATGGTTCCGTCCGATCCGAGGCATCTCTTGAGTTTCTTGAGCACGTTTTCCAAACCGCCGGCTTGCTAGGCCTGTCACGGCCGTCCGAACTGCTAATTAGTACCACCCATGTGCTTATTGTTTCCCGAAGGATACAGATGTGCTTTCATCACACCCTATCAGATACGTAGTGGCTGAAAGCTGCGGCACCTTTACAAGGTTACACAGTCCCTTTTCTTAGTAGATGAAAGCTCTAGGACCTCTAAGACCGCAGCATATATATATATATATATATATATATATATATATATATATATATATATATATATATATATATATATATATATATGAAGAGTAAGGCTAACTCTTCATTTATCTGCAGGCGCCATCAAAAATCATTACAGTAACCACCACCAACTACGGCTCACAAGAGAAGACCTCGTAAAAGGTACTCCCGTTATTGCCACGGAAAAAGACCACAAAAAACTTGCGATTATCGAAGCGTTGCATATCAAACACAGCAACCCCGACATGAATAAGCGGCTTCAAGATCTCCAAGTTCTCCTTTCTTCTAAAGCCATGATCGTACATTTCCATGTTGATGATGTCTACTCTTCCACCTCACAGCGCGGTGAACAATTGACCATCTCATGGCGTGGGTGATCATTTGTCATTGCTGGGTTTTTTTTTTTGTCCTTTTGTCAACCTCTCCTATGTTTGTACTTATTTCAAATTATTTGTTTGTTTGTGACCTTTCCTTAGCTCATCTATGTAACACTATTTCTGTATATTTACGCTTTGACTATTGTATGTATTATTCTGCCTTGAAAATGAAGTTGTGTTGAAATGTCCTTTGCTGATCTTCTACATAGATTGCCTCTTGAAATGCGTCGCCTAGTTCGCACTATTGAACAAGTTAACAAGAAAATTGTGAGTTGTCATCATGCTATTATATACAACATTTCTTGCCAGAGGGAGAACCTCCTGCCTAAGTATACACACACACACACACACACACACACACACACACACACACACACACACACACACACACACACACACACATATATATATATATATATATATATATATATATATATATATATATATATATATATATATATATATATATATATATATATATATATGCATACATATACCAAGTGCTTTTTTCCACTTACACGGGAGGTAGTCAGAATCAAAGGCATAAATCCACTCCCACCCATTTCACCACCACAATACTCCACTCCCATTCACCATCCCTCTTTTCTTGGCTCCTCCTGGATGACGGGCCATCCCTGCATCTCGCCCACCACCCTGGGTAAAAAGCAATGCAGCAAGACACAGCACATCCATAGCAAGGCCACTTCATTTAATAGACGACCCCCTCCTCTCCGTCCCCTCATACAGAAAAAAAGATGGGAAGAAATCAAAATATCATTCACACATACTCCCTCCCAATTCCCTTTTCAACCCTGCTCTCCTCCTCACCTTGTTTCTCACTCTATCCAGCCTAGTAACCCCAATCATACTTTTCAGGCACTTCATCTCAAACACATTCAACCTCTTCCTCTCTTATGTTCCATGTTTCTGCCCCATAAAGTGTTGTCGGCACAATCACCCTTTCATACAATTTCCTCTTAGCATTCATTCCCAAATGTCTATTTCTCATTACATGTTTTAATCCACCGAGGCATTTACTCACTTCTCTCAATCTGCATTCTACCTCCACCTCTACTCCCTTTTCCCGCCACATTCGCCCCTAAGTATCTAAAGCTCTCTACTTCCTCCAGTCTCCCTCCCTTGATACTCACTTCTAATTTCCTGCCATCCTCTCCCCTTGTACATATCATCACCTTACTTTTACCCACATTTATCTTCAACTTTCTTCTTTCGCACACATTCCCAAACACCGCCACTTTCTTAATCCCTCCTCTGATTCTGCTACAAGCGCAGTGTCGTCAGCAAACAACTGGCTAATCGTCCATTTTTCTCAATTTTCTTTAACCATCTCCAACATTATTATAATTGTTATAATAATAATAATAATAATAATAATAATAATAATAATAATAATAATAATAATAATAATAATAATAATAATAATAATAATAATAATAATAATAAAAATAATAATAATAATAATAATAGTAATAATAATAATAATAATAATAATAATAATAATAATAATAATAATAATAATAATAATAATAATAATAATAATAATAATAATAATAATAATAATGATAATAATAATAATAACAATAGTAATACATATATACATATACCAAAGGCTTTTTCCCCCTTACACGGGAGGTAACCAAAAGACAAGGCATAGAAACCACTCCCACCCATTCCATCCCCTACATACTTCACTCTCCTCCATCCTCTTCCCTCCCTCTTATCTTGGCACCTCCTGGATGATGGGTCATCCCTACATCTTGTCCACTGCACTTGGTCAGATGCAGTGTAGCAAGACACAGCACATTCACAGCAAGGCCGTTTCATTAATTCGGCGACCCCCCTCTCCGTTCCCTCATGAAGAAAAGGAGAAGACGGGGAGAAATCCCTTCGAGCTGCGTCAATTTATTTCTCATACATACTCCCCCACCCCCCCCATCCCCCACCCACTCCCCCTCATGCATCACAGCATCATCCATACACAACCATTCCCCATTTATCCCTATCTTCTGTCCTCTCCCGTCCTTCCTCAACAGACATTCCCCTCTTTCCCAATGCCCCTTTTACGCAATCCATCCATCTCATCCTAGGACAACCCCTCATGTTCGCTCCTTCCACCTCTGCCTTCCACACCTCTTTTACTAATCTTTCTTCACAATAGCAATAATAATAGTACATACATACATACATATACCAAGGCTTTTTCACCCTTACAAGGGAGGAAGCCAATAAACAAAGGCATAAATACAATTCCCACCCATTCCTTACCCAATACACTCCACTCCCCTCTACCCTCTACCCTCCCTCCTATCTTGGCACCTCCTGGATGACGGTCATTCTTGCATTTTGTCCACTGCCATGGGTCAGAAGCAGTGGTGCAAGATAATAATAATAACAAGAATAAAAACAGTAATGATAATAATAATGATAATAAAAAATAATAATAATAGTAATAATAATAGTAATAATAATAATGATAATAATAATAATAATAATAATAATAATAATAATAATAATAATAATAATAATAATAATAATAATAATAATAATAATAATAATAATAATGATACTAATAACAATCAGTAATAATAATAATAACAATAATAATAACACTGGGTAAATTTTTTTTTTTTTTTTTTTAAATCGTCCAGGGTTTTCCAGCGGAATTAGACTAATTGTGATGCTCTGAGTCCGAAAATGCCCTTGGTTTTTCTCAATCAGGTCAGGATTGTTCGCTACAGACATTTAAGAAAAACAAAACAAAAAACAACAACTATTTTTCGTCCAAAAACCCAATTTCTGCGGATCATAAAAATTCGGTTTTTCCGTTTTCCTGGGGAAATAAAAGTCAACGTATCCAAATTCATTCATTTTTTATATACTCGATTACATTTGATAAGCTTAATACATGTACATGAGCGTTACGTGACACAAAAGTTCGGAGTTCACGGCGTAAATCGCCGTTTCCTCGAATTCCGTGTGTGAGCAGCTGCTGGGTTGTCTCTCTTCAGCGACCAGCAGTAGTCCGCGAGCATGACTGCGTCCCATCTCCCCTGGTACCTCTCCTCCATTTGACGCATGTCCTGATGGAACCTTTCTCCCTGCTCGTCGCTGACCGCACCAAGGTTTTCAGGAAACTTCTCCATGTGTGAGAACAGGAAATGCATCTTTATACTCATCAAACACCCGAGGTTTTGGAAGTTCTTTATCATGCTGTTGATGAGTGTGGCGTGGTTTGCTGCCTTCTTGTTCCCCAGGAAGTTGTTCACCACCTGCACAAACGACCTCCAGGCGGCGCACTCTAGCGTGTTCATGGAGTTTTCGAACTCTGTGTCCTTGATGAGCTGCCGTATCTGTGGGCCATCGAAAATGCCGGCCTTCAGCTTCTCAATGGTCACTCCAGGGAAGGCTCGCCACAGGTAGTTGAAGCACCTCCCATCCTTGTCCAGAGCGCGCGTGAACTGTTTCATTAACCCAAGCTTTATGTGAAACGGTGGGAACAAAATCTTTTCCCGGTCAACAAGAGGTTCGTTTATGATGTTGCTCGCCCCAGGTACTAACTGCTCTCGCGCCGGCCACTCTTTCTTCACATAGTGCTGGGCTCTGTCTCGACTGTCCCACTTACATATAAAGCATGGGTACTTTGTGTACCCGGACTGCTGACCAAGTAGAAAGTTCACCATCTTAAGGTCGACGCAGATGAGCCATTGGTGCTGCTCATATTGGATTTTGTCGAGCACGTACTTGACTGCTTCATATTTCTCTTTGAGAGTTGTGGAGTGCGCAAGAGGAATTGAGGCGAACTCGTTCCCGTTGTGGATGAGTACACTCTTCAAAGAGCGCTTGCTACTGTCTATGAAGAGTCGCCAATCTCTCGGATCATATTGAGGAGCGCCGAGTTTAACAAGAAGACCGGCGACATCTCGGCAGTACACGAGGTCTTCCTCCTGGCAGAAGTAGCCCATGTAGTCCTGATGCCTTCTACGAAAGAACGTGATACGCGCGTCCTCGCCGAGTAGATTTTTCTCTTTGAGTCTGGAGGCCAACAGCTCGGCGGAAGTCTTCGACAAGCTGAGATCCCGAACCAGATCATTAAGCTCACATTGTGAAAAGGCCTGCGGACCATCTTGTGTTTCATACTCTTCTTCTGTATCTCCTCCCTCATATGCAGTGGTGGCCTCGTGGTCGCTGTCAGGAAGCTCTCTGCACGCTGGTACAGGAAGTTCTTCGCAGTGAGCAACTGGACGGCGGGCAGATGGAAGGTCGGGGTACTGGAGGCTGCTCCGATTCTTCCGGTTGATGCCAGTAGTATTGATGGCGCAGAAGTAACAATCCGATTCATGGTCAGACGGCTCCCTCCAAACCATCGGAATCCCAAACTTCAGTGAAGTTTTCGTGCCCTTCGTCCACCGCCGGAGGTATTCCACGCACGTCATGCACACCGTGTGCGGTGCCCAGGACTTATCTTGGTCACCCAGCTTGACTTGAAAGTAAGCCTGGTATGCGCGCTTCACAAAGCTTGTGATGCTCTTCCTGTGCATTGACAGCGTGTATTCTCCGCAAATGTAGCAGAAAATGTCAGGATTATTCCTGCATGACCGTCGTGCCGAAGCCATATCAATACCCTGAAAAGAAAGAAATAAGTCAATTAGTCAATTTCAAACAGAAACACACCAGAAGCAACCATTTATATATGAATAATTCGCTATATTCTTCAAGAAAAATAGGATTGAACTCAAAACCCTTCAAATTATCATATGTATAGCTCGTCAGGTAGGGCCTATGGCTGTATCTCAAAAAGTTGACCTGATTGAGCAAAACCAATGTGATATTCGGACTCAGAACACCAAAATTAGTCTAAATCAGCTGAGAAACCCCTGACGATTTTTTGGCTGTTACCCAGTGTAATAAAATAATAATAATAATAATGATGATGATGATGATGATGATGATGATGATGATGATGATGATGATGATGATGATGATGATGATGATGATGATGATGATGATGATGATGATGATGATGATGATGATGATGATGATGATGATGATGATGATGATGATGATGATGATGATGATGATGATGATGATGATGATGATGATGATGATGATGATGATAATAATAATAATGATAATAATAATGATAATAATAATGATAATAATAATAGTACAGTAATAATAATAACAACAACAACAACAACAACAACGACAACGATAACGATAATGATGATAATAATGATAATAATAATCCATGATGATGATGATGATGATGATGATGATGATGATGATGATGATGATGATGATGATGATGATGATGATGATGATGATGATGATGATGATGATGATGATGATGATGATGATGATGATGATGATGATGATGATGATGATGATGATGATGATGATGATGATGATGATGATGATGATGATGATGATGATGATGATAATAATAATAATAATAATAATAATAATAATAATAATAATAATAATAATAATAATAATAATAATAATAATAATGATATCAATAATTAGAAAAAATACTAATATAGAGAAACCTTTGCTTTATTACAAGGTTGAAAATCATAGTTGTCTTATGATTCTTCTGCCAGGACACAGCGATGGATTTTTTTCAAAACCTCCACATCATATAAAAATGTATAACGTATCACAGCAGGTCATGGCCCCTTTGAATTCTTATCATTGGTCTTTTCTCTGCAATTCTACACCTCTCTTGTTCTCTGTTCACATCTAAGGGGACTCTTTGCAATCTGCTTGGACCCCTTTTCCCTCCTCGTCATCCCAACGATCCTTCAATCTCCTCTCCTTACATACATCCAACACTCCGCTGCTCTCGACATCGGATTTGCAAGATCTAGCATTTTCCACTTCTGTCTTGACTTTTTTTCTATCAGATTAAACTATTTAAAACGGCTCCTAAGCTGCACTTTATGTACCATTTTGTACTCATTTTTATGCTGTATTTCTTCGTAAAACTATTCCCATGAGTTTTCTTTAAACCAAGCTTAGATCAGACTTGCTGTTAAAAGGTGATGGTCACTGCCACATTCTGGAGGGAGGGTCGTCATGTAAATGAAGCTGTGGGGGTCAACCAGTCTCAACTGTTGGGGGGTCTGCTATAGAAGTGCTGTGCCTAGCTGCATTGCTTCTGACCCAGGTAGTGGGCAGGACCAGTGATGGCCCCTCATAAACAAGGGGCTAAGATAATAGGGAAACAAATGAGTGTGGGATGGGTGATCAACTCCAGGTGTTATAATGTACGAGTATTCAAATTTGATTCCATAATTCTTGTTACAGGGACCAGAAAGGCGAGAATAATAACGAGAAGCATGATTTTTTTTTATTTTTTTATACGATTAGCGGCTATTCAATGTCTGTATTGGTATCTCACAGTCCTACCTCTTTCCAGGCACTGCAGTCTACTGTGGAGTAAAATGAGACGTGCTGATGCTGTCTGTCCTCAAAATCCACATCCCACCACCACCCACTGAACCCCCCCCCCAATCAACCCATCTTCAAGTGGACACACACCATCAACATTCTTGCGACATGCATGAAAATTATATGAATAAGAATTGGATGAACGTATTAGCTGATAAGGTTTGTCTAGTATGAGCCAAATGAGTCGTGTCATATTCTGTACCCGTTTTCTTTTCTACAAATCTGTTCGGCCCCGCGGCACTGACTTCAACGGATGTGGAGGCTGTATATACGCCTTTTTTATCTCTTACAATTATAGTATGGTTTTCATTTGATTCAAACTATTCGTAGGGGAAAATAGTATATGAAATCAACAGCTTCTAAAACCTGTCATAATGAACGGTGCCATGAGCTATCATATTCTGATA
>NC_134783.1:76074693-76183793 GCF_046742065.1 Oratosquilla oratoria
GATTTGTTCGGTTTGACCGTCCCAGCTTGATGTGTATGTTTGGGGAGGAATTGTGCGTAGCCCATGCCCTTGTGTTTAGTAATAAACACGAGATAAGCAAAATACCAGTAGAATCCAAACCATACTCCCGACCACATAGCTTAGTGAATGTGGTACAGTATGCATTGTCGAGTACAGATAGTCGTCGACTTACGACTGCAACTGGTTCCGACCGACCAGTCGTAACTCGATTTGGTCGTATGTCGGACACGTGTTAAATCCCCATAGGAATAGTAGACTCTTAAATCATAATTTACCCACATGTTCTTATACATTATATATAATATATATATATCGTCATATTTAAGTCATATTTAGAACTCTGAACACGTGTCTACAACATGTTTCTCTAAACATCATACCGTTTCATATTGTTAAATTAGGCTTAAATAAAACACAGAATATTAAAGTAACTACAATTGGTTTAATATTGAAAACATAAAAATAGTACAGTAATACTGAAAAATACAATTATGTACAGATGTTGAAAAAATAGAAAACATTTGTGGAAATACAAAAAGACAATTTAAAACAAAGGCCCAAACAAAACTTAGTCGTTGCTTGGATAGCTGGTGCTGGGCTGTGGATCATCCGGATCAGCTGTTGGTGTGGTGGGAGGAGGGATAGCGGTCGGTGTTGTAGGGGGTAGGGTAACGGTCGGTAAGGTGGCAGCAGGGGCAACGGTAGGAATGACCGGTGGAGTTGTGCGTTCCATGAACATAGTAAGCTTCGTTTGGATTGATTGCTTTTTTTTTTCTCATCATAAAATTCACGATATGGGAAAGTCGCCCTGTTCAATAATCACTTAAGGTTGCTACAGTGGAACATAAACGGGTTCCGCAGCAAAAGCTCGTATCTCCTTGCGCCTGCGCAAGTGCATGATTACGATATCATACTTCTCCAGGAGACATTGGTGAGCGATGAGGTGCGATTTCCGGGATATCGCATCTTCTCCCTCCCTCGCTTACCCACTACTAGGGGATGCATGATCTTAGTCAAATCATCCATCCCCTGCAGTGAGATCATGGACCCTGTATCATGTGGAGATGGTGTGGAAGTTCTTGCGGTTCGACTCCATCGAGCCCACGAAACGTACACCATCTATAACATATACAGGGGCCACAGAGCGGTACTGGGCCTTGGAGAAGTGTGTGCTCTTGCTGCGGACAGGCTCCTCATCATAGGAGAGGACTTCAACGGCCATCACAATATTTTGATGTCACCCCAAGGGCCCAATGTCGCTGGGCGCCACTTAAATTACGTATTAGATGAATGCCCTGACATTGCGTTGTTGAATGATGGTAATCCGACGCACGTGCAAGGTGGACGACTTGATCTGACCTTGGCGACGGCCACTCTCCTCCCTAGGGTAACCTGGAAGGTGCATCCTATTGTCACTAGCGATCACTTCGGTGTCTCTGTGCACATACGGGATGCACCACCCATACCAGCTGTATTACCTGTTCCCAGGTGGAAGACAGCTTTGGCAAACTGGCCAGTCTTTGAGAGATCTGTTGAAGAATGGGCAGCATCCTACGTTCCACCACAGGACGTGGAAACGTTAGAAGCTGACTTTTCTGCAGCCCTTCAGGTGGCTGCCAACAGAGCCATCCCAAAGACTCGCCAGTCCCCCAGAGAACATAAGAACAGTTGGTATTATACCCCCGAGGTGAGAGAGGCCAACCATCGGGTGAACATGCTTAGGCGTGTTTTCCGACGGCGCCGAACTCAGACCAATTTGGCCAACTTGCGCGCTGCAGTTCGTGACGCTCATAGCTGCAGATGCCAGAAGAGCTAAATTTCTTGAATGGTGTGAGGGCTTTAACGCTCACACCTCCCTAGCAGAGCTGTGGTCTAAGCTCGTAAAGCTACTGGCAGGACTCAACCGCGACGCACTCATCATGCCCCTGATGCTGAGGCGCAGCGGCTGGTGCAGGAGTTTATCTCTCGCTCCAGCAGCACCTCACTCCCGCAGTGTGTTCAAGACACACTGCAGGACCTCCAAGGAGTGAGGCGCCATAGTGTTGAGGACATGATGAGTCGATCGGATGATACTGACGTTAGCTTTACGCTTCAGGAGCTACGGGTCACACACAAGACCAGCTCAGACACGGCACCTGGAGAGGACCTCGTCACCTATTCCATGCTGACTCATCTTGGGCCAGCGGGTGACGAGTCACTTCTAAGGGTGATAAACGCGTCTTGGAGGACTGGCAAGCTACCATCAGCCTGGAAGACGGCAATCATAACGCCAACTCCAAGGCCAAAAGAACCTGGTGCTTATCGCCCCATCAGCCTGACAAGCTGCATGGGGAAGACAGCGGAGAGGATGGTGCTAAACAGGCTGCTGTGGAAACTGGGCCCAATGCATGAGCATATACATGCTTACTGCAAGGTCACTGGCACAATAAACAGTATAGCAACACTCCTCAATGCTGTCAGTGGCACACCGTCCATCGTGGTCTTTTTGGATTTGGAAAAGGCGTTTGAGCTAGACAGTCCACTTGTGATATTAGACACCCTTGCCCGCAAGGGTGTAAAAGGCAAGCTGCTTTCTTGGATTGCTGACTATCTCAGTCACCGGTCTGCGAAAGTAAGATTTCAGGGTCACATTTCAGAGGCCAGAATGCTGGAGAATGGCACTCCACAGGGGGGGGGGGGTCCTCAGCCCCACTCTGTTCAATGTGCTCGTCTCCAACATTCTGGAACTACCTCTACCCAATGGGTGTAAGGTTATCTCTTGTGCAGATGACATTGCACTCATAATTACTGGGAAACGACGGTGCTTCAGCAGGGCTCAGCGCTGCCTAAGCACTGTGGCGACGGAGTGTTGCAGGTTAGGGTTACATATCTCCCCTACAAAATCGAAGGCCATGGCATTAAGACTGTGGAAAGAGGGGGAGCACCTCACCATCCAGGACCTTAGGCTGGACTGGGTAAACCAGTTTCAGTACCTGGGGGTCTGGATTGATGAGAGGCTCACTTTTCAGAAGGAACTAGCCTATCTCAAGGAGAGACTGAAGGCAAGAACCATAGTTATGAGAGCAATGACGGGGAAGGCACTTGGTGCCACGCATCAGGTCCTTCGCACATTCTATGTGCAAGCTGTCCGCAGCCTGGTGGACTACGCTGCCCCAGCTCTCATAAATGTGGCGACTGCCAAGCTTGAAGACCTGTAGCCTTGCCAAAATGCCGCAGCAAGGATTATCGCGTGGCGCAAGTTTGGACCAAATCGCTGACCTTCGGATTTCCCCCCAAAATCCATGGGGTACCCCCTTGGAGATTTTTTGGATTTTGGGCCATTTTGCTCACCTCCACCGATTTACCCGCTATCACACCCACAGGTCCGGCAAGGCCTGGGATGCCCTCCACTGCAATCCCACACCAGTCACCCACACCCTATCCCTGCCAGAGGCATAAACGTCAAAAGGCACAACTTTGGAGGGCTCTCACCGCCACACCCTTGCTCTCACGATTCTGCTGTCTACGCTCATGTGCACCCTATCCCACACTCTACGCGTGGCGCAAGTTTGGACCAAATCGCTGACCTTCGGATTTCCCCCCAAAATCCATGGGGTACCCCCTTGGAGATTTTTTGGATTTTGGGCCATTTTGGTCACCTCCACCGATTTACCCGCTATCACACCCACAGGTCCGGCAAGGCCTGGGATGCCCTCCACTGCAATCCCACACCAGTCACCCACACCCTATCCCTGCCAGAGGCATAAACGTCAAAAGGCCCAAATTTGGAGGGCTCTCACCGCCACACCCTTGGTCTCACGATTCTGCTGTCTACGCTCATGTGCACCCTATCCCACGCTCTACGCGTGGCGCAAGTTTGGACCAAATCGCTGACCTTCGGATTTCCCCCCAAAATCCATGGGGTACCCCCTTGGAGATTGTTTGGATTTTGGGCCATTTTGGTCACCTCCACCGATTTACCCGCTATCACACCCACAGGACCGGCAAGGCCTGGGATGCCCTCCACTGCAATCCCACACCAGTCACCCACACCCTATCCCTGCCAGAGGCATAAACGTCAAAAGGCCCAAATTTGGAGGGCTCTCACCGCCACACCCTTGGTCTCACGATTCTGCTGTCTACGCTCATGTGCACCCTATCCCACACTCTACGCGTGGCGCAAGTTTGGACCAAATCGCTGACCTTCGGATTTCCCCCCAAAATCCATGGGGTACCCCCTTGGAGATTTTTTGGATTTTGGGCCATTTTGGTCACCTCCACCGATTTACCCGCTATCACACCCACAGGTCCGGCAAGGCCTCGGATGCCCTCCACTGCAATCCCACACCAGTCACCCACACCCTATCCCTGCCAGAGGCATAAACGTCAAAAGGCCCAACTTTGGAGGGCTCTCACCGCCACACCCTTGCTCTCACGATTCTGCTGTCTACGCTCATGTGCACCCTATCCCACACTCTACGCGTGGCGCAAGTTTGGACCAAATCGCTGACCTTCGGATTTCCCCCCAAAATCCATGGGGTACCCCCGTGGAGATTTTTTGGATTTTGGGCCATTATGGTCACCTCCACCGATTTACCCGCTATCACACCCACAGGTCCGGCAAGGCCTCGGATGCCCTCCACTGCAATCCCACACCAGTCACCCACACCCTATCCCTGCCAGAGGCATAAACGTCAAAAGGCCCAACTTTGGAGGGCTCTCACCGCCACACCCTTGCTCTCACGATTCTGCTGTCTACGCTCATGTGCACCCTATCCCACACTCTACGCGTGGCGCAAGTTTGGACCAAATCGCTGACCTTCGGATTTCCCCCCAAAATCCATGGGGTACCCCCGTGGAGATTTTTTGGATTTTGGGCCATTTTGGTCACCTCCACCGATTTACCCGCTATGACACCCACAGGTCCAGGGCGGCCAGGGATCCCCTGCAGTCCAATTGTACATCAGTCAGGCCTACGGTATGGCTGCCACAGGCCTATACGTCATTATTGGGCACAAAGGCCCAACTTTGGAGCCCTCTCACCCACGCACCCTTCGTCTCACGTAGCTCACGTAGAACTATCTATTAGTTACAATCATAGAAATTCAAAGTCCACGATAAACAAAACCTAATAATCAAAACTTCCACTATGTAATTTTAACTTACAAATACTTTTTCAATTTTAACGTAGAATTAGAATATCAAAATGTCACCGCGAAGAAATCTCCCAGGCAGTCACCCGAAACATAGTAAATTAAGATAAATCAATATACAACGACAATTCCCAAGATGAACATAACCAACACTTAAAAATTATTCCCCCTTCGGACGCAGGACGTCATGCGATTCGATAGGATAGGTCCTCACGATCATTTACTTATAATTTTTTTTTTTTAAATATCTATACAATACTTCTCTACTTCCTTCCGACCGTGAAGCCCCGGAATAATACACTCAAAACCCCACCCACTCAAACAAGATGAATAAGCAATTCATACCATACATACATTAGAATAAATAAAAATATATTAATAGATAAATAATATAAAATAAATTAACTGCCTTAAATAAATATAAATGTAATGTTTAGCCAATAACAATTCTCATAAATAACAGACTTGTATAAGTTTATATGTCTATAAAATGTTATATATGTATTTTTAGCTCTACACAATCTAACATATTAATTAAAAACACACTAACCACTTAGGATGTCATGTCTTCAGTAAGCTATGACTGTAGTGAAATAGTACATTCCAAATAATATCTCATAGAAAAGAGATTATAAAATAAATTCTCATTGAACAGAGAAACAAGTGTATGGTGAACAGTGAAATTTGTCCTCATTGAAAAGAGAATATACTAGTGTAAAATTTTTTGTACATAGCTTACAAAAAAAACAACACAAAAAGATATGATAATATACGTAAAAATCCCACCTTTTTACTCATTCAAACATATTTTGTTGATCAATATCACCCACTAGCAAACTTACAAATTATCATATCTATATTCAATTATGTATGCCATCCCCACTGTCACGACCTTAACCCAAGGTACGAGGACGTACCTCAAAAAGGTCAGGGAGGCAATGTATCCATTCCATTACTAACCATCACCCACCACGCACGTGATCCACATGCTTGCAACAGAGCGAGACTTCCTCTTGCTTACCTTGCGTTTCCCACGATATGCACCCCTAACACAGCACATTTGAAGACAAACAAGTATAGATGCCTAGTGTCACCAGACTAACGTATCATAAATCCTTTTATTATAACTGCCCTAGTGTATTACGCATAAACTAACATAGATATAATATACCTAACAATATCCACCAATTATACAACTAACCCTTATATATCTAAACCGTCCCCAATCCATAGATTAACGAGACTAACGCCTTTGCTTACAGCAACCCTTCTAACCCTATATATTCTATGACATCCATGTAATGTTGCCAGAGCTGGAGTAGGTGAAGAACCTACTGCCAAGCTGGGTAGGTCACGAACCTACCGGCCGGAGGTCAGAGCTATCGTGCCCTAGGTCAAGGCCTGGCACTTATTGTATTTAGCCCCAAGGGGCATCCGATTTGTAGTTTAACATCAATGTCTTGTTTAAAATAAATAGAAAGCTCCCGCTTTGGAGTCTATCTCGCCACATTAAGACTTCCCTACGTAACCATATTTAACGGTTACTCAACCATACCATAACGGTATACACTGGTATACACTATACATCACCCACGCACCCTTAGTCTCACGATTCTCATTTCTACCTTCATGAGCACCGTATCCCACCCTCTCCTTCTGGGACAACTTTCCACCAAATTGCTCACCTTCCCATTTTCCCGCAATTTCATGGGGGGTACCATTGCAGATTTTGGCCATTTTGGGTCATTTTGGTCACCTCCACCCATTTACCCGCTATCACACCCACAGGTCCAGGGCGGCCAGGGATCCCCTGCAGTCCAATTGCACATCAGTCAGGCCTACGGTATGGCTGCCACAGGCCTATACGTCATTATTGGGCACAAAGGCCCAACTTTGGAGCCCTCTCACCCACGCACCCTTCGTCTCACGATTCTCATGTCTACCTTCATGAGCACCGTATCCCACCCTCTCCTTCTGGGACAACTTTCCACCAAATCGCTCACCTTCCCATTTTCCCGCAAATTCATGGGGGGTACCCTTGCAGATTTTGGCCATTTTCGGGTCATTTTGGTCACCTCCACCCATTTACCCGCTATCACACCCACAGGTCCAGGCGGCCAGGGATCCCCTGCAGTCCAATTGCACATCAGTCAGGCCTACGGAATGGCTGCCACAGGCCTATACGTCATTATTAGGCACAAAGGCCCAACTTTGGAGCCCTCTCACCCACGCACCCTTCGTCTCACGATTCTCATGTCTACCTTCATGAGCACCGTATCCCACCCTCTCCTTCTGGGACAACTTTCCACCAAATCGCTCACCTTCCCATTTTCCCGCAATTTCATGGGGGTACCCTTGCAGATTTTGGCCATTTTTGGTCATTTTGGTCACCTCCACCCATTTACCCGCTATCACAACCGCAGGTCCAAGGCGGCCAGGGATCCCCAGCAGTCCAATTGCACATCAGTCAGGCCTACGGAATGGCTGCCACAGGCCTATACGTCATTATTGGGCACAAAGGCCCAGCTTTGGAGCCCTCTCACCCACGCACCCTTCGTCTCTCTATTCTCATGTCTACCTTCATGAGCACCGTATCCCACCCTCTCCTTCTGGGACATCTTTCCACCAAATCGCTCACCTTCACATTTACACAAAAATTCATGAGGGGTACCCTTGCAGATTTTGGCCATTTTGGGTCATTTTGGTCACCTCCACCCATTTACCCGCTATCACACCCACAGGTCCAGGGCGGCCAGGGATCCCCTGCAGTCCAATTGCACATCAGTCAGGCCTACGGTATGGCTGCCACAGGCCTATACGTCATTATTGGGCACAAAGGCCCCACGTTGGAGCCGCCTCACCCACGCACCCTTCGTCTCACGATTCTCATGTCTACCTTCATGAGCACCGTATCCCACCCTCTCCTTCTGGGACAACTTTCCACCAAATCGCTCACCTTCCCATTTTCCCGCAAATTCATGGGGGGTACCCTTGCAGATTTTGGCCATTTTGGGTCATTTTGGTCACCTCCACCCATTTACCCGCTATCACACCCGCAGGTCCAGGGCGGCCAGGGATCCCCTGCAGTCCAATTGCACATCAGTCAGGCCTACGGTATGGCTGCCACAGGCCTATACGTCATTATTGGGCACAAAGGCCCAACTTTGGAGCCCTCTCACCCACGCACCCTTCGTCTCACGATTCTCATGTCTACCTTCATGAGCACCGTATCCCACCCTCTCCTTCTGGGACAACTTTCCACCAAATCGCTCACCTTCCCATTTTCCCGCAAATTCATGGGGGGTACCCTTGCAGATTTTGGCCATTTTGGGTCATGTTGGTCACCTCCACCCATTTACCCGCTATCACACCCACAGGTCCAGGGCGGCCAGGGATCCCCTGCAGTCCAATTGCACATCAGTCAGGCCTACGGTATGGCTGCCACAGGCCTATACGTCATTATTGGGCACAAAGGCCCAACTTTGGAGCCCTCTCACCCACGCACCCTTCGTCTCACGATTCTCATGTCTACCTTCATGAGCACCGTATCCCACCCTCTCCTTCTGGGACAACTTTCCACCAAATCGCTCACCTTCCCATTTTCCCGCAAATTCATGGGGGGTACCCTTGCAGATTTTGGCCATTTCGGGTCATTTTGGTCACCTCCACCCATTTACCCGCTATCACACCCACAGGTCCAGGGCGGCCAGGATCCCCTGCAGTCCAATTGCACATCAGTCAGGCCTACGGTATGGCTGCCACAGGCCTATACGTCATTAATGGGCACAAAGGCACAACATTGGAGCCCTCTCACCCACGCACCCTTCGTCTCAACGATTCTCATGTCTAACTTCATGAGCACCGTATCCCACCCTCTCCTTCTGGGACAACTTTCCACCAAATTGCTCACCTTCCCATTTTCCCGCAATTTCATGGGGGTACCCTTGCAGATTTTGGCCATTTCGGGTCATTTTGGTCACCTCCACCCATTTACCCACTATCACACCCGCAGGTCCAGGGCGGCCAGGGATCCCCTGCAGTCCAATTGCACATCAGTCAGGCCTACGGTATGGCTGCCACAGGCCTATACGTCATTATTGGGCACAAAGGCCCAACTTTGGAGCCCTCTCACCCACGCACCCTTCGTCTCACGATTCTCATGTCTACCTTCATGAGCACCGTATCCCACCCTCTCCTTCTGGGACAACTTTCCACCAAATCGCTCACCTTCCCATTTTCCCGCAAATTCATGGGGGGTACCCTTGCAGATTTTGGCCATTTTGGGTCATTTTGGTCACCTCCACCCATTTACCCGCTATCACACCCGCAGGTCCAGGGCGGCCAGGGATCCCCTGCAGTCCAATTGCACATCAGTCAGGCCTACGGTATGGCTGCCACAGGCCTATACGTCATTATTGGGCACAAAGGCCCAACTTTGGAGCCCTCTCACCCACGCACCCTTCGTCTCACGATTCTCATGTCTACCTTCATGAGCACCGTATCCCACCCTCTCCTTCTGGGACAACTTTCCACCAAATCGCTCACCTTCCCATTTTCCCGCAAATTCATGGGGGGTACCCTTGCAGATTTTGGCCATTTTGGGTCATTTTGGTCACCTCCACCCATTTACCCGCTATCACACCCGCAGGTCCAGGGCGGCCAGGGATCCCCTGCAGTCCAATTGCACATCAGTCAGGCCTACGGTATGGCTGCCACAGGCCTATACGTCATTATTGGGCACAAAGGCCCAACTTTGGAGCCCTCTCACCCACGCACCCTTCGTCTCACGATTCTCATGTCTACCTTCATGAGCACCGTATCCCACCCTCTCCTTCTGGGACAACTTTCCAAACGATAGCTCACCTTCCCATTTACCCGCAATCTCAAGGGGGGTACCATTGCAGTTTTTGGCCATTTTGGGTCATTTTGGTCACCTCCACCCATTTACCCGCTATCACACCCGCAGGTCCAGGGCGGCCAGGGATCCCCTGCAGTCCTATTGCACATCAGTCAGGCCTACGGTATGGCTGCCACAAGCCTATACGTCATTATTGGGCACAAAGGCCCAACTTTGGAGCCCTCTCACCCACGCACCCTTCGTCTCACGATTCTCATGTCTACCTTCATGAGCACCGTATCCCACCCTCTCCTTCTGGGACAACTTTCAACCAAATCGCTCACCTTCCCATTTTCCCGCAAATTCATTTGGCCATTTCGGGTCATTTTGGTCACCTCCACCCATTTGCCCGCTATCACACCCACAGGTCCAGGGCGGCCAGGGATCCCCTGCAGTCCAATTGCACATCAGTCAGGCCTACGGTATGGCTGCCACAGGCCTATACGTCATTATTGGGCACAAAGGCCCAACTTTGGAGCCCTCTCACCCACGCACCCTTCGTCTCACGATTCTCAAGTCTACCTAAATGAGAACCGTATCCCACCCTCTCCTTCTGGGACAACTTTCCACCAAATTGCTCACCTTCCCATTTTCCCGCAATTTCATGGGGGGTACCATTGCAGATTTTGGCCATTTAGGGTCAGTTTGGTCAACTCCCCCCATTTTCCCGCTATCACACCCACAGGTCGAGGGCGGCCAGGGATCCCCTGCAGTCCAATTGTACATCAGTCAGGCCTACGGTATGGCTGCCACAGGCCTATACGTCATTATTGGGCACAAAGGCCCAACTTTGGAGCCCTCTCACCCACGCACCCTTCGTCTCACGATTCTCATGTCTACCTACTTGAGCACCGTATCCCACCCTCTCCTTCTGGGACAACTTTCCACCAAATCGCTCACCTTCCCATTTTCCCGCAAATTCATGGGGGGTACCCTTGCAGATTTTGGCCATTTTGGGTCATTTTGGTCACCTCCACCCATTTACCCGCTATCACACCCGCAGGTCCAGGGCGGCCAGGGATCCCCTGCAGTCCAATTGCACATCAGTCAGGCCTACGGTATGGCTGCCACAGGCACCTTCCCATTTTCCCGGCCATTCTGGTCACCACCGATTTACCCGCTATGACACCCACAGGTCCGGCAAGGCCTGGGATGCCCTCCACTGCAATCCCACACCAGTCACCCACACCCTATCCCTGCCAGAGGCATAAACGTCAAAAGGCCCAACTTTGGAGGGCTCTCACCGCCACACCCTTGGTCTCACGATTCTGCTGTCTACGCTCATGTGCACCCTATCCCACGCTCTACGCGTGGCGCAAGTTTGGACCAAATCGCTGACTTTCGGATTTCCCCCCAAAATCCATGGGGATTTTTGGATTATTGGCCATTTTGGTCACCTAAACCGATTTACCCGCTATCACACCCACAGGACCGGCAAGGCCTGGGATGCCCTCCACTGCAATCCCACACCAGTCAGGCCAGGTGCAGGTGACCAAAGTCACCCAAAATCTAAAAAATCTCAAAGGATTAACCCCAGGAATTTGACCGAAAATCCGAAGGTGATCGATTTCCTCCAAACTTCGGATACAGTGCACATGAAGGCAGACATGAGAAGCCTGAGACCATGTGCAATTGGACTCCACGCCAGCCCTTGTCGCCCTCGACCTGTGGGTGTCATAGCGGATAAATCGGTGCAGGTGACCATAATGACATGAATTTCACCCAAAATCCGAAAGCGACCGTTTTGATCTAAACTTGTCCCACAAGGAGAGAGACGGATACATTGGACATCAACGTAGACTTGAGAAGTCTGAGACCATGGGTGTGGCGTAGACAGCCCTCCAAAGTTGGACCTATTCACCCAAGTAGTATCAAAAGGAGAGTAGCAGCGCATTTCACATTTTAACCATCTCTCAACCACCAAAATCTACTTTTAATATATCATGGTTAGATTCAACCACCAAATCTAACATTAATATATCGTCCTTAGATTCAACCACCAAATCTAACTTCAATCAAAAGGAAAGTAAAAGCGCCCCTTGCCTCCATACTACCCTCTCCAACTGCACATCTTCAACCCGCTTCCACATTCACAAGGGGTCACTGTGCACCTCAATTCCTTATACCCTGCCACCCGACAGTAATCCATCGTCTTATGCATGGCCTGTCGGACCAGTACTGAATTGGGGGAGAAGGATAGCATGTGGTTGGTATTATTAGTCATCCACGCCTGAACCTGTTTATATAGAATTGCTTAATGCGCACTCGGCAATTCCAAACCATTTTCAAGCTTGAATAACCCCTCGAGGGAGCACCTCAATGCAGATTCGAACTCGGACCTTTGGGCTCAGTAGGTCGAGTTTTAGTCCGCTTGGCCATGAGTGCCCAACATAATTTATATCTGGAAGTTAATACCATGGTAGAAAATTAACAATAAGTTGTCTGTAATTTCACTCCATATCAATTTTTGGAACCTTCTCCTTCAATTCATTCATCTCCTCCTCCTCCTCCTATTTTTCCCCCTCCACTCATAGATTAACCCATTCAACTCCGATGACAAGATGTCTTGTCATTTGGTCAAATAAAACAAAAAATCATAAAACACCAAAATGTTTGATCAAACACCAGAAAAATATGACGTCAGTCCTCGCTTCGCTGCGAGCGAAGCGAGGATTGACGTCATATTTTTCTGGTGTTTGATCAAACATTTTGGTGTTTTATGATTTTTTGTTTTATTTGACCAAATGACAAGACATCTTGTCATCGGAGTTGAATGGGTTAATCCAAAACATTTGTACCCAGCATGGGAATCGAACCCAAGTCTGTCAATTACGAGTCGAGCTCTATATGACTGCCACTATGATTTTGTTATCTGGCCCAGGATGCTTGCTTGAACATGACGTATTATCTCCCTCATTTTCTTTCATTAGTCAATGGGTAACAATCTTAGGCAGGTCAACGAGTATGTCTAAAATTCCATTGTCAAATTTGTAACAAGACCTTCTTTAACCCTTGAAGACATGAGAAATCAGTCTATCACAAGAAACGGTTAGATCCCAATTACAATCAAGAGAGAAAATTTCATTGCGAAATTTGTGATCAAATTATTTTTAACCCTTTAAGACATGAGAAATCAGTCTATCACAAGAAACGGTTGAATCCTAATTACAATAGGTTAAATATGGTTGGAAATTTTCATTGGGAAATTTGTAACAAGACCATTTTTGACCGTTTAAGACATGAAAAATGTAAGAAACATTACTTCAAGGTTAACCCCCAAGATATTCCCAAGAAATAAAAACCAAAATGTGGGATATGTAAGATTGAAGTCTCAAAGCTCAAAAGGCACAGTGAAAGAAAAAAACATTTTCAGAAGCTCATATCTAAAATGACATGTAAATACGATGATAGTCGGGAAGGTTGTGGAGGTCAATTACGAGTTTATTGTTATTCCGACATTAGTACAATTGATCCAAAACTTTTGATCATGAGTATGGTGGATGCTATAGAGAAGAGAGTCAAAAAGGTTTGAAAATTTCTCTTTGTCTGAAAGTTCGGTTCTACAAGAAGTTAGGAGATGGGAGCAGATCAATTCAAGAGCCCTGGAACAACATTGGCGAGATGAAGCCGATCACAGATCTTTCAGAAATAAAGCGTAGTGCTAGATATGATTGGTAAATTAGAAAAAAAGATTGATCAATTTACAAGAGAGGGCTCAGGTTGGATAATTGAGAAGCTTCTCAATTTTGAAATAGAAATAGCAAAATACGAAGCATTGAAAGGGTCTAGTTATATGAAACTTCCTAATAAATATCAAAAGGCAAAATATAAACTAATGAATATTAAAAATGAGGATCAAGAATGTTTCAAATGGTGCATTGCCCGGTCAGATTGCTTGGATAAAAAGGACAAAGAGAGAATTAGTAAGAAAGTTAAGGCTGCTGCTCAAAATTACGATTGGAGTGGAATAGAATTGCCAGTGAAATTAGATAAGATGACCATATTTGAAAAGAAGAATGCCATCAGCGTCAGTGTCTTTGCCTTTGATAATGATGAAAATAAAAGCCTGTATCCTTTAAGAATTACAAAAGTGAAAAAAGATAAAGATGTAAACCTTCTGTATATATCCGAGGAAGAAAATAAGCACTATGTATTGATGGAAGATTTGAGCCCATTTATTAATACAAGTCATAATGGACGAGTTTTCCCTTGTTCATACTGTCTGCATCCCTTCTGAAAGAAGGAGGTACTTGATAAACATGAACCTGAATGTTCAGTCCATAAACCTGTACGACTGGAGGTTGTAGAGGGACCTATTGTTTTTAGATCATTCTATAAAAAGATAGAACATCCTTTTGTAATATATAGCGAACAAATACTCTTGATAGAATAAAAAGAAGACAGCCAAATCCTGAAGGATCTTATACCTTGTATATGCAAAAAGACGAGCCTGACTCATTCGCATGTTACACAAAATGCTCGGTTGATAAAGACTCAAAGTATACACAAGACGTAAGCAGCGGAGCTGCCCTGGGACCGGAGGCCCTAGGTGAGGATACAGGAAAGAAATTTGTAGAGTATTTAGTTGAGGAGATGAAACGTATATACAATATCATGAAAAAGATCAAAGCAATGCGCCTCACCAAGGATGATTGGGACAAATACAATACAGCTACTCATTGTCACCTTTGCGAGCAACCATTGACAGATGATGATAAGAACGACCAGTCTAAAAATGGTGTGAGAGATCACGACCATTTATCGGGGGAATTTAGAGGGGCAGCACATAGTGATTGCAATCTCAAGGCAAGAAAGCCTAAATACATAGCAGTAATAATGCATAACCTGTCCAGATACGATGCTGATCTATTCGTTAAGGAATTAGGACAAGTCGAGGGGAAGTTAAAGGCAATGTGACAAAGGGATGAAACTTATATTAGTTTTAGTCAATACATTACAGTAGATAGCTTTGAAAAGGGTGATGATACAATTGAAGTAAAACGAGAGATTAGGTTCATTGATAGTTTCAGGTTTATGTCTTCTTGACTTGAAAAATTAGCATCGAATCTTAACAATGATCAGCTAGTCAATCTTCGAAAGTTTTATCCCGACGAAAAGTAATTCGATTTAATGAGAAGGAAAGGGGTATATCCTTATGAATGGATGGATTGAACTAATAAATTCAAAAGTACATGCCTGCCACACAAAAAGTGCTTCTATAGTGCTCTCAATGATGAATCTATCAGTGATCAAGATTACAAACATGCTCAGAAAGTTTGGATTGAAGTAGATTGTAAAAATTGTCAGGATTATCACATGCATTATTTAAAAACAGACACTCTTGTACTTGCTGATGTTTTTGAAAATTTTAGAGCAGTATGTATGAAAATATATAATCTCGATGCAGTTCATTATTTTACTGCGCCTGGACTAAGCTGGGATGCACTACTGAAATATACAAAGATTACACTGGAAACTATTCAAGATCCTAATATGTTATTGATGTTTGAAAAGGGAATTCGAGGAGGAATAAGCGTCATCAGTCACAGATATGCTAAAGCAAATAATCCTCTTATACCAGATTCGTATGATCAAAGAAAACTAAATAGTTATATCACTTATCTAGATGCAAACAATCTTTATGGTTGGGCAATGTCACAACCTTTACCAACAGGAGGCTTGAAGTGGATTAGAAAGACAAGCGCCTTGTGCAATGCCTACAACATTATGGATATCCCTGATGATTGTAGCAAAGGATATATTCTTGAAGTCGACCTGGGAACTCCACGATCTTGACAATGATTACCCCCTTTGTGCAGAGAGCCTTGTATTAGATCAAGTTTCAAAGTTATGTCCAAATTGAAAGGATAAGGAGAAATACGTGATTCGTTACAGAAATCTTAAAGAGTGCTTGGAGTTAGGCATGAATTTGTCAAAAGTGCGTAGAGTCATCGAGTTTGACCAAAGTCTGTGGATGAAACCATATGTCGACCTTAATACGGATATGAGAAAAAAAGCGAAAAATGCGTTTGAAAAAGATTTCTACAAATTAATGAACAACTCAGTCTTTGGGAAAACGATGGAGAACATCAGGAATAGAACTGATGTTCTATGGGGGCAAACCCGCAAACTTATCAGCAAAGCGAATTTCAACTCATACAAGATCTTTACTGAGGATCTAATTGCTTGTAATATGAAAATGGTAAAGCTACGATTTGATAAGCCGATATATGTGGGGATGTCTACCATTGGAAAGTTTTGATCTTGTGGCATTTTGTATTTTTCCTTTTTATCGGCAGAAACGCGTTTTTACTCCATCTGTGTGGAGAATTTCAGGACTTTTTCCAACCAAGTGACTGACTGGCCATAGATACTGTACATAGATCTACAAATGTACCGATTAAAGAAGAAAAGAAGTTACTAGAGAGTTATTTTTAGAGAAAATAAAAGTGACTCGGACAGGCCTCCTCTTACTAGGCCTCACTGATAGCTTACAACGCTGTCAGTAATCACATTTTCTTTTTTTCAAAATCTAGTTGATTGCATGTGAAAATCTAATGAAAAGTATTAGTGTTATTCCCGATACTCTTATTGAATATAGCGTATATTTTGATAACCTGAATCGTGGCCTTGTACAACTATTTTCTGAAATGTGAATTATAGAGAAACGTTTAGTGTGCGAGTGGGAGTATAGTAGTGTCATTTGTACGTGGGAATTTAATGTACACACGTATACGTACATGTGTGTGTGTGTACGTGCTCCATCTAGCGTCCCCACCAAACTAGAAACACTTTCAAGTAGGGTTTTCCTAGTTTTGACTTTCCTTGTATGCCTTGCTTTCCCCAAGAATATTTTGTTTGTATTGCTAAATAAATGAACATTAGGCTTATCAGTGACGACTATGTATTTGGGACTAGACTTTACGTAAAGTCAGTAGATAAATGGTGTATGTTGCTGTGCTGTAGTATTGTATTAGCAATGTATGCAAATTGGAATGAATGTGTGTCGTGCTCACATGCAACATTCAATGGATGTAGTATGAAATTGTCACCCCTAAATCATGCATCATAGAAAACGTTAAAAATATCCATAAAAGAAAACTGAAGATTTTTGACAAAGTGCCCACTTGATGCATCTAGAGGATGTTGTTCATATTTAAAAGTACTCGAATCTGACGCTTGATATTCAACTCCCAACACACACACACACACACACACACACTCACACTGGGAGTGTGCGGGGAGTGGAAGTCAGGGATAGAACTTTATCAATAAAGGAAATGAGGGAAAACGAATGTATGTTGGTTGGGTGGGATGGGTGAAGGGTGAATATATGCTTTGTATGACCATCTTTATGAGGAGGAAGAAGGCTTTCTTGTATATGTAATTATACAATATTACACTAGACTTTTATGAAACGCTTCTAACACTTTTTTCATCAGTATATATCACCAGTGTTAACTAATGTTTTCTTTATTACTAAGTCTTATGCTTTTATGTTATCCTCAGCAATTGTAATTATTCGAAATATGTGTTCTTTTCATTATCTGCATTTCATGTAGTATATTGATTCATTGACAAATTGACATTATTATCATTATCCTTTATCATTATTAGGCTAAGAAAAATGTAAAAAAAAATTGGGCAGAATTTGTGTAGATTTCCCAACCCTTCCGCCTTTTCCAAGTGCGTTTCTTTTCCCCCGACGAATTGATTAAAATGTTTAATTCAGCCACAAATTTCTAATTTCAGGAAAGATGTCTGAGACGTGCACTGCTTGCGGAGTGAGTAGACCTACACACTTTGCTCCAAATGTTTTTGTCGATTAAGGATTAAGGATTAAGTATCTGAATGGAATTTTGTTTTCGCCCACCTCCCACACCTGCCAGGGAGTGGGAGGAGGGAGTGGAGGAAGGAAGTGGAGGAAGTGAGAGTTCGAATTCTGGCTTCTGTCAGCCCGTTCCTATTTTGGTCACGTGTAAACATGCGTGCTTGTGATTCACAATCATCTTAGATCACATGCTGGTCTCGTGATCGACAGGATGAGAGCTTCAGAGTTCGTGTACCTAGATCTAGGGGTTTTATTGACCTCTCTCTCTCTCTCTCTCTCTCTCTCTCTCTCTCTCTCTCACACACACACACACACACACACACACACACACACACACACACACACACACACACACACACACATCTTTGCACAAGGGAACAGTAACGACGTGCTGTTACGTAATGGAAGTTTTCGCGCCCTGTCAGCACGAAAGAAACGCGAACTCGGTACCCCCAACGTTGGTAGGTTATGACGCTCTTCACTACACGAACGCGACAGAAAGATTGACTGACAGATTGATTGAGAAAGATTGACTGAGAGGGAGAGATTGATTGACTGAGAGGGAGAGATTGATTGACTGAGAGGGAGAGATTGATTGACTGAGAGGGAGAGATTGATTGATACTGATTGAGAGAATGATTGATTGGTTGAGATTGATTGATTGGTTGAGATTGATTGATTGGTTGAGATTGATTGATTGGTTGAGAGATAGATTGGTTGAGAGAGAGATTGGTTGAGAGAGAGATTGGTTGAGAGAGATTGGTTGAGAGATAGATTGGTTGATAGGTAGATTGGTTGATAGGTAGATTGAGAGGTAGATTGAGAGAGAGGTAGATTGAGAGAGAGGTAGATTGAGAGAGGTAGATTGAGGGATAGATTGGTTGAAAGATTGATTGATTGAGAGAGATTGATTGATTGAGAGAGATTGAGAGATTGAGAGATTGATTGAGAGGGAGAGACTGAGATAAAGAGCAAGATTGATAGAGATTGAGAGAGGAAGATATTGATTGCGTGTTTGAGAGAGCGAGATTGAGATTGAGAGATGTTGAGTGATTGAGAGATTGAGAGCGAGATTGATGGAGATTGAGTGTTTTAGAGAGCGAGATTGAGAGACTGAGAGAGATATTGATTGGGAGAGTGAGTGAGATTGAGAGCGAGATTGAGAGAGTGAGATTGAGAGAGAGATTGATAGAGATTGAGAGACGAAGATATTGGTTGAGTGTTTGAGAGAGCGAGATTGAGATTTATTGAGATATTGAGTGATTGAAAGATTGAGAGCGAGATTGATAGAGAGATTGAGTGTTTTAGAGAGCGAGATTGAGAAACTGAGAGATATATTGATTGGGAAAGTGAGTGAGATTGAGAGATTGAGAGAGAGCGGGATTGATACTGAGAGAGAGTGATTGGGAGAGTGATTGAAAGATGAATATATTGGTTGAGAGATTGTGTTTGAGAGGGCGAGACTGAGAGATATATTGATTGGAAGAGTGAAAGGGAGATATTGAGAGAGATTGATAGAGATTGAGAGGAAGATATTGGGAGAGTGACTGAGAGGGCGAGATAGATTGAGATAGAGAACGAGATTGATAGAGAGATTGGGAGATATTGATTGGGAGAGTGAGTGAGAGGGAGAGATTAAGAGAGGAAAATATTGACTGAGAGATTGTGTTTGAGAGAAAGTGAAATAGAGATATTGGTTGAGATTGATTAAAAGATGATTGGAAGATTGGTTGAGAGATGGAGAGATTGAGAGATTGGTTGAGAGGGAGAGATTGATTGAGAGATTGAGAGAGAGGGAGAGATTGAGAGGGAGAGATTGAGAAAGAGGGAGAGATTGAGAGAGAGGGAGAGATTGAGAGAGAGGGAGAGATTGAGAGAGAGGGAGAGATTGAGAGAGGGGGAGAGATTGAGAGAGGGGGAGAGATTGAGAGAGAGATTGAGAGGGAGAGATTGAGAGAGGGAGAGATTGAGAAAGGGAGAGATTGAGAGAGGGAGAGATTGAGAGAGAGGTAAAGAGATTTATTGAGATGGAGAGACTTGATTGATTGAGTGGGAGAGAGATTGATTGGAGTGGGAGAGAGAGATTGGTTGAGATTGAGAAATTGAGTGATTTAGAGACTGATTGAGAGAGACTGATTGAGAGAGACTGATTGAGAGACTGATTGAGAGACTGATTGATTGAGACAGATTGAGACAGACTGATTAAGACTGAGAGAGACTGATTGAGAGAGTGATTGAGACTAATTGAGAGAGTGATTGAGACTGATTGAGAGACTGATTAAGAGACTGGTTGAGAGACTGACTGAGAGACTGACTGACTGAGAGACTGACTGACTGAGTGACTGACTGATTGAGAGACTGACTGATTGAGAGACTGACTGAGAGACTGACTGATTGAGAGACTGATTGAGAGACTGACTGAGAGACTGCCTGATTGAGAGACTGACTGATTGAGAGACAGACTGATTGAGAGACTGAGAGACTGACTGAGAGACTGACTGAGAGACTGACTGAGAGACTGACTGAGAGACTGACTGAGAGACTGATTGAGAGACTGAGAGAGTTAGATTGACTGAGATTGAGATATTGAAAGTGACTGAGATTGAGATATTGAGAGAGATTGATAGTGATTGATATTGAGAGATTGAGTGAGAGATTCACTGAAATTGAGAGACTGATAAATTGATTGATAGGTTGACTGAGGGATTGAGATCGAGAAATTGATTGAGAAAAAGATTGAGGCAGATTGAGTGATTGAGATTGACAGTGAGAGATAGAGGATGACAGAGAAATTGAGTGATTGAGAGTGATTAAGTGATTGACATTGGGAGAGATTACTTAGGTGAGGAGAGACGGACTGAGATTGAGACTGACTGATTGAGTTTGAGAGAGACTGAGTTTGAGACTGATTGAGATTGAGAGAGACTGACTGAGATTGAGAGAGACTGACTGAGATTGAGGGAGACTGATTGAGATTGAGAGAGACTGACTGACTGAGATTGAGAGAGACTGACTGACTGAGATTGAGAGAGACTGACTGAGATTGAGAGAGACTGACTGACTGAGATTGAGAGAGACTGAGATTGAGAGAGACTGAGATTGAGAGAGACTGACTGACTGAGATTGAGAGAGACTGAGATTGAGAGAGACTGACTGAGATTGAGAGAGACTGAGATTGAGAGAGACTGACTGAGAATGAGAGACTGAGATTGAGAGACTGAGATTGAGAGAGACTGACTGAGATTGAGAGAGACTGACTGAGATTGAGAGAGACTGACTGAGATCGAGAGAGACTGAGATTGAGAGAGACTGGTTAACTGTGATTGAGAGACAGAGAGACTGACTGACAGAGAGAGACTGAGAGAGACTGACTGACTGAGATTGAGAGAGACTGACTGACTGAGATTGAGAGAGACTGACTGAGATTGAGAGAGACTGACTGAGATTGAGAGAGACTGAGATTGAGAGAGACTGACTGAGATTGAGAGAGACTGACTGATATTGAAAGAGACTGACTGAGATTGAGAGAGACTGACTGAGATTGAGCGAGACTGACTGACTGAGATAGAGAGAGACTGACTGACTGAGATTGAGAGAGACTGACTGAGATTGAGAGAGACTGACTGAGATTGAGAGAGACTGACTGAGATTGAGAGAGACTGACTGACTGAGATTGAGAGAGACTGACTGACTGAGATTGAGAGAGACTGACTGAGATTGAGAGAGACTGACTGAGATTGAGAGAGACTGACTGAGATTGACTGAGATTGAAAGAGACTGACTGAGAGAGACTGACTGAGATTGAGAGAGACTGACTAACTGAGATTGAGAAAGACTGACTGACTGAGATTGATAGAGACTGACTGACTGAGATTGAGAGAGACTGACTGACTGACATTGGGAGAGACTGACTGAGATTGACTGAGATTGAAAGAGACTGACTGAGAGAGACTGACTGAGATTGAGAGAGTCACCAAATGACCCAAACCCAAATCCGAAGTCACCGATTTCATCCAAACTTGCGCCACAAGTACACCGTGGCACAGGGTCCACATCACCGAAGACCGCGCAATCCTCACACCAAGGGTCTGGCCGTCAGAGCCATCCAAAGTTCACCCAAATGACGTTTATGCCTCTAAAACCCATACCGTAAGCCGGACTGCCCGGCCATTGCACCCAAGGGCATCCCAGGCCGCCCCGGACCTGTGGCTCCAATAGCAAGCAAATCGGCCGAGGTCACCAAAATGACCCAAACACAAAAAAAACTCAAAGGGGGTACCCTTTGGATTTTCGGCCGAAATCCGAGGTCACCGATTTCATCCAAACTTGCGCCACAAGTACACGGTGGCACAGGGTCCACATCACCGAAGACCGCGCAATCCTCACACCAAGGGTCTCCCCGTCAGACCCATCCAAAGTTCACCCAAATGACGTTTATGCCTCTAAAACCCATACCGTAAGCCGGACTGCCCGGCCATTGCACCCAAGGGCATCCCAGGCCGCCCCGGACCTGTGGCTCCAATAGCAAGCAAATCGGCCGAGGTCACCAAAATGACCCAAACCCAAAAAAACTCAAAGGGGGTACCCTTTGGAATTTCGCCCGAAATCCGAAGTCACCGATTTCATCCAAACTTGCGCCACAAGTACACCGTGGCACAGGGTCCACATCACCGAAGACCGCGCAATCCTCACACCAAGGGTCTCCCCGTCAGACCCATCCAAAGTTCACCCAAATGACGTTTATGCCTCTAAAACCCATACCGTAAGCCGGACTGCCCGGCCATTGCACCCAAGGGCATCCCAGGCCGCCCCGGACCTGTGGCTCCAATAGCAAGCAAATCGGCCGAGGTCACCAAAATGACCCAAACACAAAAAAAACTCAAAGGGGGTACCCTTTGGATTTTCGGCCGAAATCCGAGGTCACCGATTTCATCCAAACTTGCGCCACAAGTACACGGTGGCACAGGGTCCACATCACCGAAGACCGCGCAATCCTCACACCAAGGGTCTCCCCGTCAGAGCCATCCAAAGTTCACCCAAATGACGTTTATGCCTCTAAAACCCATACCGTAAGCCGGACTGCCCGGCCATTGCACCCAAGGGCATCCCAGGCCGCCCCGGACCTGTGGCTCCAATAGCAAGCAAATCGGCCGAGGTCACCAAAATGACCCAAACCCAAAAAAACTCAAAGGGGGTACCCTTTGGAATTTCGCCCGAAATCCGAAGTCACCGATTTCATCCAAACTTGCGCCACAAGTACACCGTGGCACAGGGTCCACATCACCGAAGACCGCGCAATCCTCACACCAAGGGTCATGCCCTCAGACCCATCCAAAGTTCACCCAAATGACGTTTATGCCTCTAAAACCCATACCGTAAGCCGGACTGCCCGGCCATTGCACCCAAGGGCATCCCAGGCCGCCCCGGACCTGTGGCTCCAATAGCAAGCAAATCGGCCGAGGTCACCAAAATGACCCAAACACAAAAAAAACTCAAAGGGGGTACCCTTTGGATTTTCGGCCGAAATCCGAGGTCACCGATTTCATCCAAACTTGCGCCACAAGTACACGGTGGCACAGGGTCCACATCACCGAAGACCGCGCAATCCTCACACCAAGGGTCTGGCCGTCAGACCCATCCAAAGTTCACCCAAATGACGTTTATGCCTCTAAAACCCATACCGTAAGCCGGACTGCCCGGCCATTGCACCCAAGGGCATCCCAGGCCGCCCCGGACCTGTGGCTCCAATAGCAAGCAAATCGGCCGAGGTCACCAAAATGACCCAAACACAAAAAAAAACTCAAAGGGGGTACCCTTTGGATTTTCGGCCGAAATCCGAGGTCACCGATTTCATCCAAACTTGCGCCACAAGTACACCGTGGCACAGGGTCCACATCACCGAAGACCGCGCAATCCTCACACCAAGGGTCTCCCCGTCAGACCCATCCAAAGTTCACCCAAATGACGTTTATGCCTCTAAAACCCATACCGTAAGCCGGACTGCCCGGCCATTGCACCCAAGGGCATCCCAGGCCGCCCCGGACCTGTGGCTCCAATAGCAAGCAAATCGGCCGAGGTCACCAAAATGACCCAAACACAAAAAAAAACTCAAAGGGGGTACCCTTTGGATTTTCGGCCGAAATCCGAGGTCACCGATTTCATCCAAACTTGCGCCACATGTACACGGTGGCACAGGGTCCACATCACCGAAGACCGCGCAATCCTCACACCAAGGGTCTGGCCGTCAGACCCATCCAAAGTTCACCCAAATGACGTTTATGCCTCTAAAACCCATACCGTAAGCCGGACTGCCCGGCCATTGCACCCAAGGGCATCCCAGGCCGCCCCGGACCTGTGGCTCCAATAGCAAGCAAATCGGCCGAGGTCACCAAAATGACCCAAACACAAAAAAAACTCAAAGGGGGTACCCTTTGGATTTTCGGCCGAAATCCGAGGTCACCGATTTCATCCAAACTTGCGCCACAAGTACACGGTGGCACAGGGTCCACATCACCGAAGACCGCGCAATCCTCACACCCACGGTCCTGCACTCTGTCCCTTCCTAAGTTCACCCAAATGACGTTTATGCCTCTAAAACCCATACCGTAAGCCGGACTGCCCGGCCATTGCACCCAAGGGCATCCCAGGCCGCCCCGGACCTGTGGCTCCAATAGCAAGCAAATCGGCCGAGGTCACCAAAATGACCCAAACACAAAAAAAAACTCAAAGGGGGTACCCTTTGGATTTTCGGCCGAAATCCGAGGTCACCGATTTCATCCAAACTTGCGCCACAAGTACACGGTGGCACAGGGTCCACATCACCGAAGACCGCGCAATCCTCACACCAAGGGTCTGGCCGTCAGACCCATCCAAAGTTCACCCAAATGACGTTTATGCCTCTAAAACCCATACCGTAAGCCGGACTGCCCGGCCATTGCACCCAAGGGCATCCCAGGCCGCCCCGGACCTGTGGCTCCAATAGCAAGCAAATCGGCCGAGGTCACCAAAATGACCCAAACACAAAAAAAAACTCAAAGGGGGTACCCTTTGGATTTTCGGCCGAAATCCGAGGTCACCGATTTCATCCAAACTTGCGCCACTAGTTCTCTGTGGCACAGGGTCCACATCACCGAAGACCGCGCAATCCTCACACCAAGGGTCTTGCCGTCAGTGACATGCTTAGTTCAGCGTTATGACGTTTATGCCTCTAAAACCCATACCGTAAGCCGGACTGCCCGGCCATTGCACCCAAGGGCATCCCAGGCCGCCCCGGACCTGTGGCTCGAATAGCAAGCAAATCGGTCGAGGTCACCAAAATGACCCAAACCCAAAAAAACTCAAAGGGGGTACCCTTTGGAATTTCGCCCGAAATCCGAAGTCACCGATTTCATCCAAACTTGCGCCACAAGTACACCGTGGCACAGGGTCCACATCACCGAAGACCGCGCAATCCTCACACCAAGGGTCTGGCCGTCAGACCCATCCAAAGTTCACCCAAATGACGTTTATGCCTCTAAAACCCATACCGTAAGCCGGACTGCCCGGCCATTGCACCCAAGGGCATCCCAGGCCGCCCCGGACCTGTGGCTCCAATAGCAAGCAAATCGGCCGAGGTCACCAAAATGACCCAAACACAAAAAAAAACTCAAAGGGGGTACCCTTTGGATTTTCGGCCGAAATCCGAGGTCACCGATTTCATCCAAACTTGCGCCACATGTACACGGTGGCACAGGGTCCACATCACCGAAGACCGCGCAATCCTCACACCAAGGGTCTCCCCGTCAGAGCCATCCAAAGTTCACCCAAATGACGTTTATGCCTCTAAAACCCATACCGTGCGCCTGACTGCCCGGCCATTGCACCCAAGGGCATCCCAGGCCGCCCCGGACCTGTGGCTCCAATAGCAAGCAAATCAGTCGAGGTCACCAAAATGACCCAAACCCAAAAAAACTCAAAAGGTACCCTTTGGAATTTCGCCCGAAATCCGAAGTCACCGATTTCATCCAAACTTGCGCCACAAGTACACCGTGGCACAAGGTCCACATCACCGAAGACCGCGCAATCCTCACACCAAGGGTCTGGCCGTCAGACCCATCCAAAGTTCACCCAAATGACGTTTATGCCTCTAAAACCCATACCGTAAGCCGGACTGCCCGGCCATTGCACCCAAGGGCATCCCAGGCCGCCCCGGACCTGTGGCTCCAATAGCAAGCAAATCGGCCGAGGTCACCAAAATGACCCAAACACAAAAAAAAACTCAAAGGGGGTACCCTTTGGATTTTCGGCCGAAATCCGAGGTCACCGATTTCATCCAAACTTGCGCCACAAGTACACGGTGGCACAGGGTCCACATCACCGAAGACCGCGCAATCCTCACACCAAGGGTCTCCCCGTCAGAGCCATCCAAAGTTCACCCAAATGACGTTTATGCCTCTAAAACCCATACCGTAAGCCGGACTGCCCGGCCATTGCACCCAAGGGCATCCCAGGCCGCCCCGGACCTGTGGCTCCAATAGCAAGCAAATCGGCCGAGGTCACCAAAATGACCCAAACACAAAAAAAACTCAAAGGGGGTACCCTTTGGATTTTCGGCCGAAATCCGAGGTCACCGATTTCATCCAAACTTGCGCCACAAGTACACGGTGGCACAGGGTCCACATCACCGAAGACCGCGCAATCCTCACACCAAGGGTATCTCACTCAGACCCATCCAAAGTTCACCCAAATGACGTTTATGCCTCTAAAACCCATACCGTAAGCCGGACTGCCCGGCCATTGCACCCAAGGGCATCCCAGGCCGCCCCGGACCTGTGGCTCCAATAGCAAGCAAATCGGCCGAGGTCACCAAAATGACCCAAACACAAAAAAAACTCAAAGGGGGTACCCTTTGGATTTTCGGCCGAAATCCGAGGTCACCGATTTCATCCAAACTTGCGCCACAAGTACACGGTGGCACAGGGTCCACATCACCGAAGACCGCGCAATCCTCACACCAAGGGCGTCAGACCCATCCAAAGTTCACCCAAATGACGTTTATGCCTCTAAAACCCATACCGTAAGCCGGACTGCCCGGCCATTGCACCCAAGGGCATCCCAGGCCGCCCCGGACCTGTGGCTCCAATAGCAAGCAAATCGGCCGAGGTCACCAAAATGACCCAAACACAAAAAAAACTCAAAGGGGGTACCCTTTGGATTTTCGGCCGAAATCCGAGGTCACCGATTTCATCCAAACTTGCGCCACAAGTACACGGTGGCACAGGGTCCACATCACCGAAGACCGCGCAATCCTCACACCAAGGGTCAGGCCGTCAGACCCATCCAAAGTTCACCCAAATGACGTTTATGCCTCTAAAACCCATACCGTAAGCCGGACTGCCCGGCCATTGCACCCAAGGGCATCCCAGGCCGCCCCGGACCTGTGGCTCCAATAGCAAGCAAATCGGCCGAGGTCACCAAAATGACCCAAACACAAAAAAAACTCAAAGGGGGTACCCTTTGGATTTTCGGCCGAAATCCGAGGTCACCGATTTCATCCAAACTTGCGCCACATGTACACGGTGGCACAGGGTCCACATCACCGAAGACCGCGCAATCCTCACACCAAGGGTCTGGCCGTCAGACCCATCCAAAGTTCACCCAAATGACGTTTATGCCTCTAAAACCCATACCGTAAGCCGGACTGCCCGGCCATTGCACCCAAGGGCATCCCAGGCCGCCCCGGACCTGTGGCTCCAATAGCAAGCAAATCGGCCGAGGTCACCAAAATGACCCAAACACAAAAAAAACTCAAAGGGGGTACCCTTTGGATTTTCGGCCGAAATCCGAGGTCACCGATTTCATCCAAACTTGCGCCACAAGTACACGGTGGCACAGGGTCCACATCACCGAAGACCGCGCAATCCTCACACAATGGCTATCTCCGTCAGACCCATCCAAAGTTCACCCAAATGACGTTTATGCCTCTAAAACCCATACCGTAAGCCGGACTGCCCGGCCATTGCACCCAAGGGCATCCCAGGCCGCCCCGGACCTGTGGCTCCAATAGCAAGCAAATCGGCCGAGGTCACCAAAATGACCCAAACACAAAAAAAACTCAAAGGGGGTACCCTTTGGATTTTCGGCCGAAATCCGAGGTCACCGATTTCATCCAAACTTGCGCCACAAGTACACGGTGGCACAGGGTCCACATCACCGAAGACCGCGCAATCCTCACACCAAGGGTCTGGCCGTCAGACCCATCCAAAGTTCACCCAAATGACGTTTATGCCTCTAAAACCCATACCGTAAGCCGGACTGCCCGGCCATTGCACCCAAGGGCATCCCAGGCCGCCCCGGACCTGTGGCTCCAATAGCAAGCAAATCGGCCGAGGTCACCAAAATGACCCAAACACAAAAAAAAACTCAAAGGGGGTACCCTTTGGATTTTCGGCCGAAATCCGAGGTCACCGATTTCATCCAAACTTGCGCCACATGTACACGGTGGCACAGGGTCCACATCACCGAAGACCGCGCAATCCTCACACCCAGGGACTGGCCGTCAGACCCATCCAAAGTTCACCCAAATGACGTTTATGCCTCTAAAACCCATACCGTAAGCCGGACTGCCCGGCCATTGCACCCAAGGGCATCCCAGGCCGCCCCGGACCTGTGGCTCCAATAGCAAGCAAATCGGCCGAGGTCACCAAAATGACCCAAACACAAAAAAAAACTCAAAGGGGGTACCCTTTGGATTTTCGGCCGAAATCCGAGGTCACCGATTTCATCCAAACTTGCGCCACATGTACACGGTGGCACAGGGTCCACATCACCGAAGACCGCGCAATCCTCACACCAAGGGTCTGGCCGTCAGACCCATCCAAAGTTCACCCAAATGACGTTTATGCCTCTAAAACCCATACCGTAAGCCGGACTGCCCGGCCATTGCACCCAAGGGCATCCCAGGCCGCCCCGGACCTGTGGCTCCAATAGCAAGCAAATCGGCCGAGGTCACCAAAATGACCCAAACACAAAAAAAACTCAAAGGGGGTACCCTTTGGATTTTCGGCCGAAATCCGAGGTCACCGATTTCATCCAAACTTGCGCCACAAGTACACGGTGGCACAGGGTCCACATCACCGAAGACCGCGCAATCCTCACACCAAGGGTCTCGCCGTCAGACCCATCCAAAGTTCACCCAAATGACGTTTATGCCTCTAAAACCCATACCGTAAGCCGGACTGCCCGGCCATTGCACCCAAGGGCATCCCAGGCCGCCCCGGACCTGTGGCTCCAATAGCAAGCAAATCGGCCGAGGTCACCAAAATGACCCAAACACAAAAAAAACTCAAAGGGGGTACCCTTTGGATTTTCGGCCGAAATCCGAGGTCACCGATTTCATCCAAACTTGCGCCACAAGTACACGGTGGCACAGGGTCCACATCACCGAAGACCGCGCAATCCTCACACCAAGGGTCTGGCCGTCAGACCCATCCAAAGTTCACCCAAATGACGTTTATGCCTCTAAAACCCATACCGTAAGCCGGACTGCCCGGCCATTGCACCCAAGGGCATCCCAGGCCGCCCCGGACCTGTGGCTCCAATAGCAAGCAAATCGGCCGAGGTCACCAAAATGACCCAAACACAAAAAAAAACTCAAAGGGGGTACCCTTTGGATTTTCGGCCGAAATCCGAGGTCACCGATTTCATCCAAACTTGCGCCACATGTACACGGTGGCACAGGGTCCACATCACCGAAGACCGCGCAATCCTCACACCAAGGGTCTGGCCGGCAGACCCATCCAAAGTTCACCCAAATGACGTTTATGCCTCTAAAACCCATACCGTAAGCCGGACTGCCCGGCCATTGCACCCAAGGGCATCCCAGGCCGCCCCGGACCTGTGGCTCCAATAGCAAGCAAATCGGCCGAGGTCACCAAAATGACCCAAACACAAAAAAAACTCAAAGGGGGTACCCTTTGGATTTTCGGCCGAAATCCGAGGTCACCGATTTCATCCAAACTTGCGCCACAAGTACACGGTGGCACAGGGTCCACATCACCGAAGACCGCGCAATCCTCACACCAAGGGTCTCCCCGTCAGACCCATCCAAAGTTCACCCAAATGACGTTTATGCCTCTAAAACCCATACCGTAAGCCGGACTGCCCGGCCATTGCACCCAAGGGCATCCCAGGCCGCCCCGGACCTGTGGCTCCAATAGCAAGCAAATCGGCCGAGGTCACCAAAATGACCCAAACACAAAAAAAACTCAAAGGGGGTACCCTTTGGATTTTCGGCCGAAATCCGAGGTCACCGATTTCATCCAAACTTGCGCCACAAGTACACGGTGGCACAGGGTCCACATCACCGAAGACCGCGCAATCCTCACACCAAGGGTCTCCCCGTCAGAGCCATCCAAAGTTCACAAAAATGACGTTTATGCCTCTAAAACCCATACCGTAAGCCGGACTGCCCGGCCATTGCACCCGATTTCATCCAAACTTGCGCCACAAGTACACCGTGGCACAGCGTCCACATCACCGAAGACCGCGCAATCCTCACACCAAGGGTCTCCCCGTCAGACCCATCCAAAGTTCACCCAAATGACGTTTATGCCTCTAAAACCCATACCGTAAGCCGGACTGCCCGGCCATTGCACCCAAGGGCATCCCAGGCCGCCCCGGACCTGTGGCTCCAATAGCAAGCAAATCGGCCGAGGTCACCAAAATGACCCAAACACAAAAAAAACTCAAAGGGGGTACCCTTTGGATTTTCGGCCGAAATCCGAGGTCACCGATTTCATCCAAACTTGCGCCACAAGTACACGGTGGCACAGGGTCCACATCACCGAAGACCGCGCAATCCTCACACCAAGGGTCTCGCCGTCAGACCCATCCAAAGTTCACCCAAATGACGTTTATGCCTCTAAAACCCATACCGTAAGCCGGACTGCCCGGCCATTGCACCCAAGGGCATCCCAGGCCGCCCCGGACCTGTGGCTCCAATAGCAAGCAAATCGGCCGAGGTCACCAAAATGACCCAAACACAAAAAAAAACTCAAAGGGGGTACCCTTTGGATTTTCGGCCGAAATCCGAGGTCACCGATTTCATCCAAACTTGCGCCACATGTACACGGTGGCACAGGGTCCACATCACCGAAGACCGCGCAATCCTCACACCAAGGGTCTGTCCGTCAGACCCATCCAAAGTTCACCCAAATGACGTTTATGCCTCTAAAACCCATACCGTAAGCCGGACTGCCCGGCCATTGCACCCAAGGGCATCCCAGGCCGCCCCGGACCTGTGGCTCCAATAGCAAGCAAATCGGCCGAGGTCACCAAAATGACCCAAACACAAAAAAAACTCAAAGGGGGTACCCTTTGGATTTTCGGCCGAAATCCGAGGTCACCGATTTCATCCAAACTTGCGCCACAAGTACACGGTGGCACAGGGTCCACATCACCGAAGACCGCGCAATCCTCACACCAAGGGTCTCCCCGTCAGAGCCATCCAAAGTTCACCCAAATGACGTTTATGCCTCTAAAACCCATACCGTAAGCCGGACTGCCCGGCCATTGCACCCAAGGGCATCCCAGGCCGCCCCGGACCTGTGGCTCCAATAGCAAGCAAATCGGCCGAGGTCACCAAAATGACCCAAACACAAAAAAACTCAAAGGGGGTACCCTTTGGATTTTCGGCCGAAATCCGAGGTCACCGATTTCATCCAAACTTGCGCCACAAGTACACGGTGGCACAGGGTCCACATCACCGAAGACCGCGCAATCCTCACACCAAGGGTCTGGCCGTCAGACCCATCCAAAGTTCACCCAAATGACGTTTATGCCTCTAAAACCCATACCGTAAGCCGGACTGCCCGGCCATTGCACCCAAGGGCATCCCAGGCCGCCCCGGACCTGTGGCTCCAATAGCAAGCAAATCGGCCGAGGTCACCAAAATGACCCAAACACAAAAAAAACTCAAAGGGGGTACCCTTTGGATTTTCGGCCGAAATCCGAGGTCACCGATTTCATCCAAACTTGCGCCACATGTACACGGTGGCACAGGGTCCACATCACCGAAGACCGCGCAATCCTCACACCAAGGGTCTTGCCGTCAGACCCATCCAAAGTTCACCCAAATGACGTTTATGCCTCTAAAACCCATACCGTAAGCCGGACTGCCCGGCCATTGCACCCAAGGGCATCCCAGGCCGCCCCGGACCTGTGGCTCCAATAGCAAGCAAATCGGCCGAGGTCACCAAAATGACCCAAACACAAAAAAAACTCAAAGGGGGTACCCTTTGGATTTTCGGCCGAAATCCGAGGTCACCGATTTCATCCAAACTTGCGCCACAAGTACACGGTGGCACAGGGTCCACATCACCGAAGACCGCGCAATCCTCACACCAAGGGTCTCCCCGTCAGACCCATCCAAAGTTCACCCAAATGACGTTTATGCCTCTAAAACCCATACCGTAAGCCGGACTGCCCGGCCATTGCACCCAAGGGCATCCCAGGCCGCCCCGGACCTGTGGCTCCAATAGCAAGCAAATCGGCCGAGGTCACCAAAATGACCCAAACACAAAAAAAACTCAAAGGGGGTACCCTTTGGATTTTCGGCCGAAATCCGAGGTCACCGATTTCATCCAAACTTGCGCCACAAGTACACGGTGGCACAGGGTCCACATCACCGAAGACCGCGCAATCCTCACACCAAGGGTCTCCCCGTCAGACCCATCCAAAGTTCACCCAAATGACGTTTATGCCTCTAAAACCCATACCGTAAGCCGGACTGCCCGGCCATTGCACCCAAGGGCATCCCAGGCCGCCCCGGACCTGTGGCTCCAATAGCAAGCAAATCGGCCGAGGTCACCAAAATGACCCAAACACAAAAAAAACTCAAAGGGGGTACCCTTTGGATTTTCGGCCGAAATCCGAGGTCACCGATTTCATCCAAACTTGCGCCACAAGTACACGGTGGCACAGGGTCCACATCACCGAAGACCGCGCAATCCTCACACCAAGGGTCTCCCCGTCAGACCCATCCAAAGTTCACCCAAATGACGTTTATGCCTCTAAAACCCATACCGTAAGCCGGACTGCCCGGCCATTGCACCCAAGGGCATCCCAGGCCGCCCCGGACCTGTGGCTCCAATAGCAAGCAAATCGGCCGAGGTCACCAAAATGACCCAAACACAAAAAAAACTCAAAGGGGGTACCCTTTGGATTTTCGGCCGAAATCCGAGGTCACCGATTTCATCCAAACTTGCGCCACAAGTACACGGTGGCACAGGGTCCACATCACCGAAGACCGCGCAATCCTCACACCAAGGGTCTCCCCGTCAGACCCATCCAAAGTTCACCCAAATGACGTTTATGCCTCTAAAACCCATACCGTAAGCCGGACTGCCCGGCCATTGCACCCAAGGGCATCCCAGGCCGCCCCGGACCTGTGGCTCCAATAGCAAGCAAATCGGCCGAGGTCACCAAAATGACCCAAACACAAAAAAAACTCAAAGGGGGTACCCTTTGGATTTTCGGCCGAAATCCGAGGTCACCGATTTCATCCAAACTTGCGCCACAAGTACACGGTGGCACAGGGTCCACATCACCGAAGACCGCGCAATCCTCACACCAAGGGTCTCCCCGTCAGACCCATCCAAAGTTCACCCAAATGACGTTTATGCCTCTAAAACCCATACCGTAAGCCGGACTGCCCGGCCATTGCACCCAAGGGCATCCCAGGCCGCCCCGGACCTGTGGCTCCAATAGCAAGCAAATCGGCCGAGGTCACCAAAATGACCCAAACACAAAAAAAACTCAAAGGGGGTACCCTTTGGATTTTCGGCCGAAATCCGAGGTCACCGATTTCATCCAAACTTGCGCCACAAGTACACGGTGGCACAGGGTCCACATCACCGAAGACCGCGCAATCCTCACACCAAGGGTCTGGCCTTCAGACCCATCCAAAGTTCACCCAAATGACGTTTATGCCTCTAAAACCCATACCGTAAGCCGGACTGCCCGGCCATTGCACCCAAGGGCATCCCAGGCCGCCCCGGACCTGTGGCTCCAATAGCAAGCAAATCGGCCGAGGTCACCAAAATGACCCAAACACAAAAAAAACTCAAAGGGGGTACCCTTTGGATTTTCGGCCGAAATCCGAGGTCACCGATTTCATCCAAACTTGCGCCACAAGTACACGGTGGCACAGGGTCCACATCACCGAAGACCGCGCAATCCTCACACCAAGGGACAGGCCGTCAGACCCATCCAAAGTTCACCCAAATGACGTTTATGCCTCTAAAACCCATACCGTAAGCCGGACTGCCCGGCCATTGCACCCAAGGGCATCCCAGGCCGCCCCGGACCTGTGGCTCCAATAGCAAGCAAATCGGCCGAGGTCACCAAAATGACCCAAACACAAAAAAAACTCAAAGGGGGTACCCTTTGGATTTTCGGCCGAAATCCGAGGTCACCGATTTCATCCAAACTTGCGCCACAAGTACACGGTGGCACAGGGTCCACATCACCGAAGACCGCGCAATCCTCACACCAAGGGTCTGGCCGTCAGACCCATCCAAAGTTCACCCAAATGACGTTTATGCCTCTAAAACCCATACCGTAAGCCGGACTGCCCGGCCATTGCACCCAAGGGCATCCCAGGCCGCCCCGGACCTGTGGCTCCAATAGCAAGCAAATCGGCCGAGGTCACCAAAATGACCCAAACACAAAAAAAAACTCAAAGGGGGTACCCTTTGGATTTTCGGCCGAAATCCGAGGTCACCGATTTCATCCAAACTTGCGCCACAAGTACACGGTGGCACAGGGTCCACATCACCGAAGACCGCGCAATCCTCACACCAAGGGTCTCCCCGTCAGACCCATCCAAAGTTCACCCAAATGACGTTTATGCCTCTAAAACCCATACCGTAAGCCGGACTGCCCGGCCATTGCACCCAAGGGCATCCCAGGCCGCCCCGGACCTGTGGCTCCAATAGCAAGCAAATCGGCCGAGGTCACCAAAATGACCCAAACCCAAAAAAACTCAAAGGGGGTACCCTTTGGAATTTCGCCCGAAATCCGAAGTCACCGATTTCATCCAAACTTGCGCCACAAGTACACCGTGGCACAGGGTCCACATCACCGAAGACCGCGCAATCCTCACACCAAGGGTCTCCCCGTCAGAGCCATCCAAAGTTCACCCAAATGACGTTTATGCCTCTAAAACCCATACCGTAAGCCGGACTGCCCGGCCATTGCACCCAAGGGCATCCCAGGCCGCCCCGGACCTGTGGCTCCAATAGCAAGCAAATCGGCCGAGGTCACCAAAATGACCCAAACACAAAAAAAACTCAAAGGGGGTACCCTTTGGATTTTCGGCCGAAATCCGAGGTCACCGATTTCATCCAAACTTGCGCCACAAGTACACGGTGGCACAGGGTCCACATCACCGAAGACCGCGCAATCCTCACACCAAGGGTCTCCCCGTCAGACCCATCCAAAGTTCACCCAAATGACGTTTATGCCTCTAAAACCCATACCGTAAGCCGGACTGCCCGGCCATTGCACCCAAGGGCATCCCAGGCCGCCCCGGACCTGTGGCTCCAATAGCAAGCAAATCGGCCGAGGTCACCAAAATGACCCAAACACAAAAAAAACTCAAAGGGGGTACCCTTTGGATTTTCGGCCGAAATCCGAGGTCACCGATTTCATCCAAACTTGCGCCACAAGTACACGGTGGCACAGGGTCCACATCACCGAAGACCGCGCAATCCTCACACCAAGGGTCTCCCCGTCAGACCCATCCAAAGTTCACCCAAATGACGTTTATGCCTCTAAAACCCATACCGTAAGCCGGACTGCCCGGCCATTGCACCCAAGGGCATCCCAGGCCGCCCCGGACCTGTGGCTCCAATAGCAAGCAAATCGGCCGAGGTCACCAAAATGACCCAAACACAAAAAAAACTCAAAGGGGGTACCCTTTGGATTTTCGGCCGAAATCCGAGGTCACCGATTTCATCCAAACTTGCGCCACAAGTACACGGTGGCACAGGGTCCACATCACCGAAGACCGCGCAATCCTCACACCAAGGGTCTCCCCGTCAGACCCATCCAAAGTTCACCCAAATGACGTTTATGCCTCTAAAACCCATACCGTAAGCCGGACTGCCCGGCCATTGCACCCAAGGGCATCCCAGGCCGCCCCGGACCTGTGGCTCCAATAGCAAGCAAATCGGCCGAGGTCACCAAAATGACCCAAACACAAAAAAAACTCAAAGGGGGTACCCTTTGGATTTTCGGCCGAAATCCGAGGTCACCGATTTCATCCAAACTTGCGCCACAAGTACACGGTGGCACAGGGTCCACATCACCGAAGACCGCGCAATCCTCACACCAAGGGTCTCGCCGTCAGACCCATCCAAAGTTCACCCAAATGACGTTTATGCCTCTAAAACCCATACCGTAAGCCGGACTGCCCGGCCATTGCACCCAAGGGCATCCCAGGCCGCCCCGGACCTGTGGCTCCAATAGCAAGCAAATCGGCCGAGGTCACCAAAATGACCCAAACACAAAAAAAAACTCAAAGGGGGTACCCTTTGGATTTTCGGCCGAAATCCGAGGTCACCGATTTCATCCAAACTTGCGCCACATGTACACGGTGGCACAGGGTCCACATCACCGAAGACCGCGCAATCCTCACACCAAGGGTCTGTCCGTCAGTGCCATCCAAAGTTCACCCAAATGACGTTTATGCCTCTAAAACCCATACCGTAAGCCGGACTGCCCGGCCATTGCACCCAAGGGCATCCCAGGCCGCCCCGGACCTGTGGCTCCAATAGCAAGCAAATCGGCCGAGGTCACCAAAATGACCCAAACACAAAAAAAACTCAAAGGGGGTACCCTTTGGATTTTCGGCCGAAATCCGAGGTCACCGATTTCATCCAAACTTGCGCCACAAGTACACGGTGGCACAGGGTCCACATCACCGAAGACCGCGCAATCCTCACACCAAGGGTCTCCCCGTCAGACCCATCCAAAGTTCACCCAAATGACGTTTATGCCTCTAAAACCCATACCGTAAGCCGGACTGCCCGGCCATTGCACCCAAGGGCATCCCAGGCCGCCCCGGACCTGTGGCTCCAATAGCAAGCAAATCGGCCGAGGTCACCAAAATGACCCAAACACAAAAAAAACTCAAAGGGGGTACCCTTTGGATTTTCGGCCGAAATCCGAGGTCACCGATTTCATCCAAACTTGCGCCACAAGTACACGGTGGCACAGGGTCCACATCACCGAAGACCGCGCAATCCTCACACCAAGGGTCTCCCCGTCAGACCCATCCAAAGTTCACCCAAATGACGTTTATGCCTCTAAAACCCATACCGTAAGCCGGACTGCCCGGCCATTGCACCCAAGGGCATCCCAGGCCGCCCCGGACCTGTGGCTCCAATAGCAAGCAAATCGGCCGAGGTCACCAAAATGACCCAAACACAAAAAAAACTCAAAGGGGGTACCCTTTGGATTTTCGGCCGAAATCCGAGGTCACCGATTTCATCCAAACTTGCGCCACAAGTACACGGTGGCACAGGGTCCACATCACCGAAGACCGCGCAATCCTCACACCAAGGGTCTCCCCGTCAGACCCATCCAAAGTTCACCCAAATGACGTTTATGCCTCTAAAACCCATACCGTAAGCCGGACTGCCCGGCCATTGCACCCAAGGGCATCCCAGGCCGCCCCGGACCTGTGGCTCCAATAGCAAGCAAATCGGCCGAGGTCACCAAAATGACCCAAACACAAAAAAAACTCAAAGGGGGTACCCTTTGGATTTTCGGCCGAAATCCGAGGTCACCGATTTCATCCAAACTTGCGCCACAAGTACACGGTGGCACAGGGTCCACATCACCGAAGACCGCGCAATCCTCACACCAAGGGTCTCCCCGTCAGACCCATCCAAAGTTCACCCAAATGACGTTTATGCCTCTAAAACCCATACCGTAAGCCGGACTGCCCGGCCATTGCACCCAAGGGCATCCCAGGCCGCCCCGGACCTGTGGCTCCAATAGCAAGCAAATCGGCCGAGGTCACCAAAATGACCCAAACACAAAAAAAACTCAAAGGGGGTACCCTTTGGATTTTCGGCCGAAATCCGAGGTCACCGATTTCATCCAAACTTGCGCCACAAGTACACGGTGGCACAGGGTCCACATCACCGAAGACCGCGCAATCCTCACACCAAGGGTCGCTCCGTCAGACCCATCCAAAGTTCACCCAAATGACGTTTATGCCTCTAAAACCCATACCGTAAGCCGGACTGCCCGGCCATTGCACCCAAGGGCATCCCAGGCCGCCCCGGACCTGTGGCTCCAATAGCAAGCAAATCGGCCGAGGTCACCAAAATGACCCAAACACAAAAAAAACTCAAAGGGGGTACCCTTTGGATTTTCGGCCGAAATCCGAGGTCACCGATTTCATCCAAACTTGCGCCACAAGTACACGGTGGCACAGGGTCCACATCACCGAAGACCGCGCAATCCTCACACCAAGGGTCTCCCCGTCAGACCCATCCAAAGTTCACCCAAATGACGTTTATGCCTCTAAAACCCATACCGTAAGCCGGACTGCCCGGCCATTGCACCCAAGGGCATCCCAGGCCGCCCCGGACCTGTGGCTCCAATAGCAAGCAAATCGGCCGAGGTCACCAAAATGACCCAAACACAAAAAAAACTCAAAGGGGGTACCCTTTGGATTTTCGGCCGAAATCCGAGGTCACCGATTTCATCCAAACTTGCGCCACAAGTACACGGTGGCACAGGGTCCACATCACCGAAGACCGCGCAATCCTCACACCAAGGGTCTTTCCGTCAGACCCATCCAAAGTTCACCCAAATGACGTTTATGCCTCTAAAACCCATACCGTAAGCCGGACTGCCCGGCCATTGCACCCAAGGGCATCCCAGGCCGCCCCGGACCTGTGGCTCCAATAGCAAGCAAATCGGCCGAGGTCACCAAAATGACCCAAACACAAAAAAAACTCAAAGGGGGTACCCTTTGGATTTTCGGCCGAAATCCGAGGTCACCGATTTCATCCAAACTTGCGCCACAAGTACACGGTGGCACAGGGTCCACATCACCGAAGACCGCGCAATCCTCACACCAAGGGTATCCCCGTCAGACCCATCCAAAGTTCACCCAAATGACGTTTATGCCTCTAAAACCCATACCGTAAGCCGGACTGCCCGGCCATTGCACCCAAGGGCATCCCAGGCCGCCCCGGACCTGTGGCTCCAATAGCAAGCAAATCGGCCGAGGTCACCAAAATGACCCAAACACAAAAAAACACCAAGGGGACCCTTTGCAATTTCGGCCGAAATTCGAAGTCACCGATTTCATCCAAACTTGCGCCACAAGTACACCGTGGCACAGGGTCCACATCACCGAAGACCGCGCAATCCTCACACCAAGGGTCTCCCCGTCAGAGCCATCCAAAGTTCACCCAAATGACGTTTATGCCTCTAAAACCCATACCGTAAGCCGGACTGCCCGGCCATTGCACCCAAGGGCATCCCAGGCCGCCCCGGACCTGTGGCTCCAATAGCAAGCAAATCGGCCGAGGTCACCAAAATGACCCAAACACAAAAAAAACTCAAAGGGGGTACCCTTTGGATTTTCGGCCGAAATCCGAGGTCACCGATTTCATCCAAACTTGCGCCACAAGTACACGGTGGCACAGGGTCCACATCACCGAAGACCGCGCAATCCTCACACCAAGGGTCTGCCCGTCAGACCCATCCAAAGTTCACCCAAATGACGTTTATGCCTCTAAAACCCATACCGTAAGCCGGACTGCCCGGCCATTGCACCCAAGGGCATCCCAGGCCGCCCCGGACCTGTGGCTCCAATAGCAAGCAAATCGGCCGAGGTCACCAAAATGACCCAAACACAAAAAAAACTCAAAGGGGGTACCCTTTGGATTTTCGGCCGAAATCCGAGGTCACCGATTTCATCCAAACTTGCGCCACAAGTACACGGTGGCACAGGGTCCACATCACCGAAGACCGCGCAATCCTCACACCAAGGGTCTCCCCGTCAGACCCATCCAAAGTTCACCCAAATGACGTTTATGCCTCTAAAACCCATACCGTAAGCCGGACTGCCCGGCCATTGCACCCAAGGGCATCCCAGGCCGCCCCGGACCTGTGGCTCCAATAGCAAGCAAATCGGCCGAGGTCACCAAAATGACCCAAACACAAAAAAAACTCAAAGGGGGTACCCTTTGGATTTTCGGCCGAAATCCGAGGTCACCGATTTCATCCAAACTTGCGCCACAAGTACACGGTGGCACAGGGTCCACATCACCGAAGACCGCGCAATCCTCACACCAAGGGTCTCCCCGTCAGACCCATCCAAAGTTCACCCAAATGACGTTTATGCCTCTAAAACCCATACCGTAAGCCGGACTGCCCGGCCATTGCACCCAAGGGCATCCCAGGCCGCCCCGGACCTGTGGCTCCAATAGCAAGCAAATCGGCCGAGGTCACCAAAATGACCCAAACACAAAAAAAACTCAAAGGGGGTACCCTTTGGATTTTCGGCCGAAATCCGAGGTCACCGATTTCATCCAAACTTGCGCCACAAGTACACGGTGGCACAGGGTCCACATCACCGAAGACCGCGCAATCCTCACACCAAGGGTCTGCCCGTCAGACCCATCCAAAGTTCACCCAAATGACGTTTATGCCTCTAAAACCCATACCGTAAGCCGGACTGCCCGGCCATTGCACCCAAGGGCATCCCAGGCCGCCCCGGACCTGTGGCTCCAATAGCAAGCAAATCGGCCGAGGTCACCAAAATGACCCAAACCCAAAAAAACTCAAAGGGGGTACCCTTTGGAATTTCGCCCGAAATCCGAAGTCACCGATTTCATCCAAACTTGCGCCACAAGTACACCGTGGCACAGGGTCCACATCACCGAAGACCGCGCAATCCTCACACCAAGGGTCTCCCCGTCAGACCCATCCAAAGTTCACCCAAATGACGTTTATGCCTCTAAAACCCATACCGTAAGCCGGACTGCCCGGCCATTGCACCCAAGGGCATCCCAGGCCGCCCCGGACCTGTGGCTCCAATAGCAAGCAAATCGGCCGAGGTCACCAAAATGACCCAAACACAAAAAAAACTCAAAGGGGGTACCCTTTGGATTTTCGGCCGAAATCCGAGGTCACCGATTTCATCCAAACTTGCGCCACAAGTACACGGTGGCACAGGGTCCACATCACCGAAGACCGCGCAATCCTCACACCAAGGGTCTCCCCGTCAGACCCATCCAAAGTTCACCCAAATGACGTTTATGCCTCTAAAACCCATACCGTAAGCCGGACTGCCCGGCCATTGCACCCAAGGGCATCCCAGGCCGCCCCGGACCTGTGGCTCCAATAGCAAGCAAATCGGCCGAGGTCACCAAAATGACCCAAACACAAAAAAAACTCAAAGGGGGTACCCTTTGGATTTTCGGCCGAAATCCGAGGTCACCGATTTCATCCAAACTTGCGCCACAAGTACACGGTGGCACAGGGTCCACATCACCGAAGACCGCGCAATCCTCACACCAAGGGTCTCCCCGTCAGACCCATCCAAAGTTCACCCAAATGACGTTTATGCCTCTAAAACCCATACCGTAAGCCGGACTGCCCGGCCATTGCACCCAAGGGCATCCCAGGCCGCCCCGGACCTGTGGCTCCAATAGCAAGCAAATCGGCCGAGGTCACCAAAATGACCCAAACACAAAAAAAACTCAAAGGGGGTACCCTTTGGATTTTCGGCCGAAATCCGAGGTCACCGATTTCATCCAAACTTGCGCCACAAGTACACGGTGGCACAGGGTCCACATCACCGAAGACCGCGCAATCCTCACACCAAGGGTCTCCCCGTCAGACCCATCCAAAGTTCACCCAAATGACGTTTATGCCTCTAAAACCCATACCGTAAGCCGGACTGCCCGGCCATTGCACCCAAGGGCATCCCAGGCCGCCCCGGACCTGTGGCTCCAATAGCAAGCAAATCGGCCGAGGTCACCAAAATGACCCAAACCCAAAAAAACTCAAAGGGGGTACCCTTTGGAATTTCGCCCGAAATCCGAAGTCACCGATTTCATCCAAACTTGCGCCACAAGTACACCGTGGCACAGGGTCCACATCACCGAAGACCGCGCAATCCTCACACCAAGGGTCTCCCCGTCAGAGCCATCCAAAGTTCACCCAAATGACGTTTATGCCTCTAAAAGCCATACCGTGCGCCTGACTGCCCGGCCATTGCACCCAAGGGCATCCCAGGCCGCCCCGGACCTGTGGCTCCAATAGCAAGCAAATCGGTCGAGGTCACCAAAATGACCCAAACCCAAAAAAACTCAAAGGGGGTACCCTTTGGAATTTCGCCCGAAATCCGAAGTCACCGATTTCCTCCAAACTTGCGCCACAAGTACACCGTGGCACAGGGTCCACATCACCGAAGACCGCGCAATCCTCACACCAAGGGTATCCCCGTCAGACCCATCCAAAGTTCACCCAAATGACGTTTATGCCTCTAAAACCCATACCGTAAGCCGGACTGCCCGGCCATTGCACCCAAGGGCATCCCAGGCCGCCCCGGACCTGTGGCTCCAATAGCAAGCAAATCGGCCGAGGTCACCAAAATGACCCAAACACAAAAAAAACTCAAAGGGGGTACCCTTTGGATTTTCGGCCGAAATCCGAGGTCACCGATTTCATCCAAACTTGCGCCACAAGTACACGGTGGCACAGGGTCCACATCACCGAAGACCGCGCAATCCTCACACCAAGGGTCTCCCCGTCAGAGCCATCCAAAGTTCACCCAAATGACGTTTATGCCTCTAAAACCCATACCGTAAGCCGGACTGCCCGGCCATTGCACCCAAGGGCATCCCAGGCCGCCCGGACCTGTGGCTCCAATAGCAAGCAAATCGGCCGAGGTCACCAAAATGACCCAAACACAAAAAAAAACTCAAAGGGGGTACCCTTTGGATTTTCGGCCGAAATCCGAGGTCACCGATTTCATCCAAACTTGCGCCACAAGTACACGGTGGCACAGGGTCCACATCACCGAAGACCGCGCAATCCTCACACCAAGGGTCTCCCCGTCAGAGCCATCCAAAGTTCACCCAAATGACGTTTATGCCTCTAAAACCCATACCGTAAGCCGGACTGCCCGGCCATTGCACCCAAGGGCATCCCAGGCCGCCCCGGACCTGTGGCTCCAATAGCAAGCAAATCGGCCGAGGTCACCAAAATGACCCAAACACAAAAAAAACTCAAAGGGGGTACCCTTTGGATTTTCGGCCGAAATCCGAGGTCACCGATTTCATCCAAACTTGCGCCACAAGTACACGGTGGCACAGGGTCCACATCACCGAAGACCGCGCAATCCTCACACCACGGGTCTCCCCGTCAGAGCCATCCAATGCTCACCCAACTGACGTTTATGCCTCTAAAAACGTGACCGTAAGACTGACTGCCCGGCCATTGCACCCAAGGGCATCCCAGGCCGCCCCGGACCTGTGGCTCCAATAGCAAGCAAATCGGTCGAGGGTCACCAAAATGACCCAAACACAAAAAAAAACTCAAAGGGGGTACCCTTTGGATTTTCGGCCGAAATCCGAGGTCACCGATTTCATCCAAACTTGCGCCACATGTACACGGTGGCACAGGGTCCACATCACCGAAGACCGCGCAATCCTCACACCAAGGGTCTCACCGTCAGAGCAATCCAAAGTTCACCCAAATGACGTTTATGCCTCTAAAACCCATACCGTAAGCCGGACTGCCCGGCCATTGCACCCAAGGGCATCCCAGGCCGCCCCGGACCTGTGGCTCCAATAGCAAGCAAATCGGCCGAGGTCACCAAAATGACCCAAACACAAAAAAAACTCAAAGGGGGTACCCTTTGGATTTTCGGCCGAAATCCGAGGTCACCGATTTCATCCAAACTTGCGCCACAAGTACACGGTGGCACAGGGTCCACATCACCGAAGACCGCGCAATCCTCACACCAAGGGTCTCCCCGTCAGACCCATCCAAAGTTCACCCAAATGACGTTTATGCCTCTAAAACCCATACCGTAAGCCGGACTGCCCGGCCATTGCACCCAAGGGCATCCCAGGCCGCCCCGGACCTGTGGCTCCAATAGCAAGCAAATCGGCCGAGGTCACCAAAATGACCCAAACACAAAAAAAACTCAAAGGGGGTACCCTTTGGATTTTCGGCCGAAATCCGAGGTCACCGATTTCATCCAAACTTGCGCCACAAGTACACGGTGGCACAGGGTCCACATCACCGAAGACCGCGCAATCCTCACACCAAGGGTCTGGCCGTCAGAGCAATCCAAAGTTCACCTAATTGACGTTTATGCCTCTAAAACCCATACCGTAAGCCGGACTGCCCGGCCATTGCACCCAAGGGCATCCCAGGCCGCCCCGGACCTGTGGCTCCAATAGCAAGCAAATCGGTCGAGGTCACCAAAATGACCCAAACCCAAAAAAACTCAAAGGGGGTACCCTTTGGAATTTCGCCCGAAATCCGAAGTCACCGATTTCATCCAAACTTGCGCCACAAGTACACCGTGGCACAGGGTCCACATCACCGAAGACCGCGCAATCCTCACACCAAGGGTCTCCCCGTCAGAGCCATCCAAAGTTCACCCAAATGACGTTTATGCCTCTAAAACCCATACCGTGCGCCTGACTGCCCGGCCATTGCACCCAAGGCATCCCTGGCCGCCCCGGACCTGTGGCTCCAATAGCAAGCAAATCGGTCGAGGTCACCAAAATGACCCAAACCCAAAAAAACTCAAAGGGGGTACCCATTGGAATTTCGCCCGAAATCCGAAGTCACCGATTTCATCCAAACTTGCGCCACAAGTACACCGTGGCACAGGGTCCACATCACCGAAGACCGCGCAATCCTCACACCAAGGGTCTCTCCGTCAGAGCCATCCAAAGTTCACCCAAATGACGTTTATGCCTCTAAAACCCATACCGTAAGCCGGACTGCCCGGCCATTGCACCCAAGGGCATCCCAGGCCGCCCCGGACCTGTGGCTCCAATAGCAAGCAAATCGGCCGAGGTCACCAAAATGACCCAAACACAAAAAAAACTCAAAGGGGGTACCCTTTGGATTTTCGGCCGAAATCCGAGGTCACCGATTTCATCCAAACTTGCGCCACAAGTACACGGTGGCACAGGGTCCACATCACCGAAGACCGCGCAATCCTCACACCAAGGGTCTCGCCGTCAGACCCATCCAAAGTTCACCCAAATGACGTTTATGCCTCTAAAACCCATACCGTAAGCCGGACTGCCCGGCCATTGCACCCAAGGGCATCCCAGGCCGCCCCGGACCTGTGGCTCCAATAGCAAGCAAATCGGCCGAGGTCACCAAAATGACCCAAACACAAAAAAAACTCAAAGGGGGTACCCTTTGGATTTTCGGCCGAAATCCGAGGTCACCGATTTCATCCAAACTTGCGCCACAAGTACACGGTGGCACAGGGTCCACATCACCGAAGACCGCGCAATCCTCACACCAAGGGTCTCGCCGCCAGACCCATCCAAAGTTCACCCAAATGACGTTTATGCCTCTAAAACCCATACCGTAAGCCGGACTGCCCGGCCATTGCACCCAAGGGCATCCCAGGCCGCCCCGGACCTGTGGCTCCAATAGCAAGCAAATCGGCCGAGGTCACCAAAATGACCCAAACACAAAAAAAACTCAAAGGGGGTACCCTTTGGATTTTCGGCCGAAATCCGAGGTCACCGATTTCATCCAAACTTGCGCCACAAGTACACGGTGGCACAGGGTCCACATCACCGAAGACCGCGCAATCCTCACACCAAGGCACTCACCGTCAGACCCATCCAAAGTTCACCCAAATGACGTTTATGCCTCTAAAACCCATACCGTAAGCCGGACTGCCCGGCCATTGCACCCAAGGGCATCCCAGGCCGCCCCGGACCTGTGGCTCCAATAGCAAGCAAATCGGCCGAGGTCACCAAAATGACCCAAACACAAAAAAAACTCAAAGGGGGTACCCTTTGGATTTTCGGCCGAAATCCGAGGTCACCGATTTCATCCAAACTTGCGCCACAAGTACACGGTGGCACAGGGTCCACATCACCGAAGACCGCGCAATCCTCACACCAAGGGACTCTCCGTCAGACCCATCCAAAGTTCACCCAAATGACGTTTATGCCTCTAAAACCCATACCGTAAGCCGGACTGCCCGGCCATTGCACCCAAGGGCATCCCAGGCCGCCCCGGACCTGTGGCTCCAATAGCAAGCAAATCGGCCGAGGTCACCAAAATGACCCAAACACAAAAAAAACTCAAAGGGGGTACCCTTTGGATTTTCGGCCGAAATCCGAGGTCACCGATTTCATCCAAACTTGCGCCACAAGTACACGGTGGCACAGGGTCCACATCACCGAAGACCGCGCAATCCTCACACCAAGGGTCTGCCAGTCAGAGACATCCAAAGTTCACCCAAATGACGTTTATGCCTCTAAAACCCATACCGTAAGCCGGACTGCCCGGCCATTGCACCCAAGGGCATCCCAGGCCGCCCCGGACCTGTGGCTCCAATAGCAAGCAAATCGGCCGAGGTCACCAAAATGACCCAAACACAAAAAAAACTCAAAGGGGGTACCCTTTGGATTTTCGGCCGAAATCCGAGGTCACCGATTTCATCCAAACTTGCGCCACAAGTACACGGTGGCACAGGGTCCACATCACCGAAGACCGCGCAATCCTCACACCAAGGGTCTCCCCGTCAGACCCATCCAAAGTTCACCCAAATGACGTTTATGCCTCTAAAACCCATACCGTAAGCCGGACTGCCCGGCCATTGCACCCAAGGGCATCCCAGGCCGCCCCGGACCTGTGGCTCCAATAGCAAGCAAATCGGCCGAGGTCACCAAAATGACCCAAACCCAAAAAAACTCAAAGGGGGTACCCTTTGGAATTTCGCCCGAAATCCGAAGTCACCGATTTCATCCAAACTTGCGCCACAAGTACACCGTGGCACAGGGTCCACATCACCGAAGACCGCGCAATCCTCACACCAAGGGTCTCCCCGTCAGAGCCATCCAAAGTTCACCCAAATGACGTTTATGCCTCTAAAACCCATACCGTAAGCCGGACTGCCCGGCCATTGCACCCAAGGGCATCCCAGGCCGCCCCGGACCTGTGGCTCCAATAGCAAGCAAATCGGCCGAGGTCACCAAAATGACCCAAACACAAAAAAAACTCAAAGGGGGTACCCTTTGGATTTTCGGCCGAAATCCGAGGTCACCGATTTCATCCAAACTTGCGCCACAAGTACACGGTGGCACAGGGTCCACATCACCGAAGACCGCGCAATCCTCACACCAAGGGTCTCCCCGTCAGACCCATCCAAAGTTCACCCAAATGACGTTTATGCCTCTAAAACCCATACCGTAAGCCGGACTGCCCGGCCATTGCACCCAAGGGCATCCCAGGCCGCCCCGGACCTGTGGCTCCAATAGCAAGCAAATCGGCCGAGGTCACCAAAATGACCCAAACACAAAAAAAACTCAAAGGGGGTACCCTTTGGATTTTCGGCCGAAATCCGAGGTCACCGATTTCATCCAAACTTGCGCCACAAGTACACGGTGGCACAGGGTCCACATCACCGAAGACCGCGCAATCCTCACACCAAGGGACTGGCCGTCAGACCCATCCAAAGTTCACCCAAATGACGTTTATGCCTCTAAAACCCATACCGTAAGCCGGACTGCCCGGCCATTGCACCCAAGGGCATCCCAGGCCGCCCCGGACCTGTGGCTCCAATAGCAAGCAAATCGGCCGAGGTCACCAAAATGACCCAAACACAAAAAAAACTCAAAGGGGGTACCCTTTGGATTTTCGGCCGAAATCCGAGGTCACCGATTTCATCCAAACTTGCGCCACAAGTACACGGTGGCACAGGGTCCACATCACCGAAGACCGCGCAATCCTCACACCAAGGGTCTCCCCGTCAGACCCATCCAAAGTTCACCCAAATGACGTTTATGCCTCTAAAACCCATACCGTAAGCCGGACTGCCCGGCCATTGCACCCAAGGGCATCCCAGGCCGCCCCGGACCTGTGGCTCCAATAGCAAGCAAATCGGCCGAGGTCACCAAAATGACCCAAACCCCAAAAAAACTCAAAGGGGGTACCCTTTGGAATTTCGCCCGAAATCCGAAGTCACCGATTTCATCCAAACTTGCGCCACAAGTACACAGTGGCACAGGGTCCACATCACCGAAGACCGCGCAATCCTCACACCAAGGGTCTGGCCGTCAGACCCATCCAAAGTTCACCCAAATGACGTTTATGCCTCTAAAACCCATACCGTAAGCCGGACTGCCCGGCCATTGCACCCAAGGGCATCCCAGGCCGCCCCGGACCTGTGGCTCCAATAGCAAGCAAATCGGCCGAGGTCACCAAAATGACCCAAACACAAAAAAAAACTCAAAGGGGGTACCCTTTGGATTTTCGGCCGAAATCCGAGGTCACCGATTTCATCCAAACTTGCGCCACAAGTACACCGTGGCACAGGGTCCACATCACCGAAGACCGCGCAATCCTCACACCAAGGGTCTCCCCGTCAGAGCCATCCAAAGTTCACCCAAATGACGTTTATGCCTCTAAAACCCATACCGTAAGCCGGACTGCCCGGCCATTGCACCCAAGGGCATCCCAGGCCGCCCCGGACCTGTGGCTCCAATAGCAAGCAAATCGGCCGAGGTCACCAAAATGACCCAAACCCAAAAAAACTCAAAGGGGGCCTTTGGAATTTCGCCCGAAATCCGAAGTCACCGATTTCATCCAAACTTGCGCCACAAGTACACCGTGGCACAGGGTCCACATCACCGAAGACCGCGCAATCCTCACACCAAGGGTCTCCCCGTCAGACCCATCCAAAGTTCACCCAAATGACGTTTATGCCTCTAAAACCCATACCGTAAGCCGGACTGCCCGGCCATTGCACCCAAGGGCATCCCAGGCCGCCCCGGACCTGTGGCTCCAATAGCAAGCAAATCGGCCGAGGTCACCAAAATGACCCAAACACAAAAAAAACTCAAAGGGGGTACCCTTTGGATTTTCGGCCGAAATCCGAGGTCACCGATTTCATCCAAACTTGCGCCACAAGTACACGGTGGCACAGGGTCCACATCACCGAAGACCGCGCAATCCTCACACCAAGGGTCTGGCCGTCAGACCCATCCAAAGTTCACCCAAATGACGTTTATGCCTCTAAAACCCATACCGTAAGCCGGACTGCCCGGCCATTGCACCCAAGGGCATCCCAGGCCGCCCCGGACCTGTGGCTCCAATAGCAAGCAAATCGGCCGAGGTCACCAAAATGACCCAAACACAAAAAAAACTCAAAGGGGGTACCCTTTGGATTTTCGGCCGAAATCCGAGGTCACCGATTTCATCCAAACTTGCGCCACAAGTACACGGTGGCACAGGGTCCACATCACCGAAGACCGCGCAATCCTCACACCAAGGGTCTGGCCGTCAGACCCATCCAAAGTTCACCCAAATGACGTTTATGCCTCTAAAACCCATACCGTAAGCCGGACTGCCCGGCCATTGCACCCAAGGGCATCCCAGGCCGCCCCGGACCTGTGGCTCCAATAGCAAGCAAATCGGCCGAGGTCACCAAAATGACCCAAACACAAAAAAAACTCAAAGGGGGTACCCTTTGGATTTTCGGCCGAAATCCGAGGTCACCGATTTCATCCAAACTTGCGCCACAAGTACACGGTGGCACAGGGTCCACATCACCGAAGACCGCGCAATCCTCACACCAAGGGTCTGGCCGTCAGACCCATCCAAAGTTCACCCAAATGACGTTTATGCCTCTAAAACCCATACCGTAAGCCGGACTGCCCGGCCATTGCACCCAAGGGCATCCCAGGCCGCCCCGGACCTGTGGCTCCAATAGCAAGCAAATCGGCCGAGGTCACCAAAATGACCCAAACCCAAAAAAACTCAAAGGGGGTACCCTTTGGAATTTCGCCCGAAATCCGAAGTCACCGATTTCATCCAAACTTGCGCCACAAGTACACCGTGGCACAGGGTCCACATCACCGAAGACCGCGGAATCCTCAGACCAAGGGTCTGGCCGTCAGAGCCATCCAAAGTTCACCCAAATGACGTTTATGCCTCTAAAAGCCATACCGTGCGCCGGACTGCCCGGCCATTGCACCCAAGGGCATCCCAGGCCGCCCCGGACCTGTGGCTCCAATAGCAAGCAAATCGGCCGAGGTCACCAAAATGACCCAAACACAAAAAAAACTCAAAGGGGGTACCCTTTGGATTTTCGGCCGAAATCCGAGGTCACCGATTTCATCCAAACTTGCGCCACAAGTACACGGTGGCACAGGGTCCACATCACCGAAGACCGCGCAATCCTCACACCAAGGGTCTGGCCGTCAGACCCATCCAAAGTTCACCCAAATGACGTTTATGCCTCTAACACCCATACCGTGAGCCTGACAGACCGGCCATTGCACCCAAGGGCATCCCAGGCCGCCCCGGACCTGTGTCACAAATAGCAAGCAAATCGGTCGAGGTCACCAAAATGACCCAAACCCAAAAAAAACTCAAAGGGGGCCTTTGGAATTTCGCCCGAAATCCGAAGTCACCGATTTCATCCAAACTTGCGCCACAAGTACACCGTGGCACAGGGTCCACATCACCGAAGACCGCGCAATCCTCACACCAAGGGTCTGGCCGTCAGAGCCATCCAAAGTTCACCCAAATGACGTTTATGCCTCTAAAAGCCATACCGTGCGCCTGACTGCCCGGCCATTGCACCCAAGGGCATCCCAGGCCGCCCCGGACCTGTGGCTCCAATAGCAAGCAAATCGGTCGAGGTCACCAAAATGACCCAAACCCAAAAAAACTCAAAGGGGGCCTTTGGAATTTCGCCCGAAATCCGAGGTCACCGATTTCATCCAAACTTGCGCCACAAGTACACGGTGGCACAGGGTCCACATCACCGAAGACCGCGCAATCCTCACACCAAGGGTCTGGCCGTCAGACCCATCCAAAGTTCACCCAAATGACGTTTATGCCTCTAAAACCCATACCGTAAGCCGGACTGCCCGGCCATTGCACCCAAGGGCATCCCAGGCCGCCCCGGACCTGTGGCTCCAATAGCAAGCAAATCGGCCGAGGTCACCAAAATGACCCAAACACAAAAAAAACTCAAAGGGGGTACCCTTTGGATTTTCGGCCGAAATCCGAGGTCACCGATTTCATCCAAACTTGCGCCACAAGTACACGGTGGCACAGGGTCCACATCACCGAAGACCGCGCAATCCTCACACCAAGGGTCTGGCCGTCAGACCCATCCAAAGTTCACCCAAATGACGTTTATGCCTCTAACAGCCATACCGTACTCCCGACTGCCCGGCCATTGCACCCAAGGGCATCCCAGGCCGCCCCGGACCTGTGCCTCCAATAGCGCGCCAATCGGTCGAGGTCACCAAAATGACCCAAAACCAAAAAAAACTCAAAGGGGGTACCCTTTGGAATTTCGCCCGAAATCCGAAGTCACCGATTTCATCCAAACTTGCGCCACAAGTACACCGTGGCACAGGGTCCACATCACCGAAGACCGCGCAATCCTCACACCAAGGGTCTGGCCGTCAGAGCCATCCAAAGTTCACCCAAATGACGTTTATGCCTCTAAAAGCCATACCGTGCGCCGGACTGCCCGGCCATTGCACCCAAGGGCATCCCAGGCCGCCCCGGACCTGTGCCTCCAATAGCGCGCCAATCGGTCGAGGTGACCAAAATGACCCAAACCCAAAAAAACTCAAAAACCTTTGGAATTTCGCCCGAAATCCGAAGTCACCGATTTCATCCAAACTTGCGCCACAAGTACACCGTAGCACAGGGTCCACATCACCGAAGACCGCGGAATCCTCACACCAAGGGTCTGGCCGTCAGAGCCATCCAAAGTTCACCCAAATGACGTTTATGCCTCTAAAAGCCATACCGTGCGCCTGACTGCCCGGCCATTGCACCCAAGGGCATCCCAGGCCGCCCCGGACCTGTGCCTCCAATAGCGCGCCAGTCGGTCGAGGTCACCAAAATGACCCAAACCCAAAAAAACTCAAAGGGGGCCTTTGGAATTTCGCCCGAAATCCGAAGTCACCGATTTCATCCAAACTTGCGCCACAAGTACACCGTGGCACAGGGTCCACATCACCGAAGACCGCGCAATCCTCAGACCAAGGGTCTGGCCGTCAGAGCCATCCAAAGTTCCGCCAAATGACGTTTATGCCTCTAAAAGCCATACCGTGCGCCTGACTGCCCGGCCATTGCACCCAAGGGCATCCCAGGCCGCCCCGGACCTGTGGCTCCAATAGCAAGCAAATCGGTCGAGGTCACCAAAATGACCCAAACCCAAAAAAACTCAAAGGGACCCTTTGGAATTTCGCCCGAAATCCGAAGTCACCGATTTCATCCAAACTTGCGCCACAAGTACACCGTGGCACAGGGTCCACATCACCGAAGACCGCGCAATCCTCACACCAAGGGTCTGGCCGTCAGAGCCATCCAAAGTTCACCCAAATGACGTTTATGCCTCTAAAAGCCATACCGTGCGCCTGACTGCCCGGCCATTGCACCCAAGGGCATCCCAGGCCGCCCCGGACCTGTGGCTCCAATAGCAAGCAAATCGGTCGAGGTCACCAAAATGACCCAAACCCAAAAAAACTCAAAGGGGGTACCCTTTGGAATTTCGCCCGAAATCCGAAGTCACCGATTTCATCCAAACTTGCGCCACAAGTACACCGTGGCACAGGGTCCACATCACCGAAGACCGCGGAATCCTCAGACCAAGGGTCTGGCCGTCAGAGCCATCCAAAGTTCACCCAAATGACGTTTATGCCTCTAAAAGCCATACCGTGCGCCTGACTGCCCGGCCATTGCACCCAAGGGCATCCCAGGCCGCCCCGGACCTGTGCCTCCAATAGCAAGCAAATCGGTCGGGGTCACCAAAATGACCCAAACCCAAAAAAACTCAAAGGGGGTACCCTTTGGAATTTCGCCCGAAATCCGAAGTCACCGATTTCATCCAAACTTGCGCCACAAGTACACCGTGGCACAGGGTCCACATCACCGAAGACCGCGGAATCCTCACACCAAGGGTCTGGCCGTCAGAGCCATCCAAAACTCACCCAAATGACGTTTATGCCTCTAAAAGCCATACCGTGCGCCGGACTGCCCGGCCATTGCACCCAAGGGCATCCCAGGCCGCCCCGGACCTGTGCCTCCAATAGCAAGCAAATCGGTCGGGGTCACCAAAATGACCCAAACCCAAAAAAAACTCAAAGGGGGTACCCTTTGGAATTTCGCCCGAAATCCGAAGTCACCGATTTCATCCAAACTTGCGCCACAAGTACACCGTGGCACAGGGTCCACATCACCGAAGACCGCGGAATCCTCAGACCAAGGGTCTGGCCGTCAGAGCCATCCAAAGTTCACCCAAATGACGTTTATGCCTCTAAAAGCCATACCGTGCGCCTGACTGCCCGGCCATTGCACCCAAGGGCATCCCAGGCCGCCCCGGACCTGTGCCTCCAATAGCAAGCAAATCGGTCGGGGTCACCAAAATGATCCAAACCCAAAAAAAACTCAAAGGGGGTACCCTTTGGAATTTCGCCCGAAATCCGAAGTCACCGATTTCATCCAAACTTGCGCCACAAGTACACCGTGGCACAGGGTCCACATCACCGAAGACCGCGGAATCCTCAGACCAAGGGTCTGGCCGTCAGAGCCATCCAAAGTTCACCCAAATGACGTTTATGCCTCTAAAAGCCATACCGTGCGCCTGACTGCCCGGCCATTGCACCCAAGGGCATCCCAGGCCGCCCCGGACCTGTGCCTCCAATAGCAAGCAAATCGGTCGGGGTCACCAAAATGACCCAAACCCAAAAAAAACTCAAAGGGGGTACCCTTTGGAATTTCGCCCGAAATCCGAAGTCACCGATTTCATCCAAACTTGCGCCACAAGTACACCGTGGCACAGGGTCCACATCACCGAAGACCGCGGAATCCTCAGACCAAGGGTCTGGCCGTCAGAGCCATCCAAAGTTCACCCAAATGACGTTTATGCCTCTAAAAGCCATACCGTGCGCCTGACTGCCCGGCCATTGCACCCAAGGGCATCCCAGGCCGCCCCGGACCTGTGCCTCCAATAGCAAGCAAATCGGTCGGGGTCACCAAAATGACCCAAACCCAAAAAAACTCAAAGGGGGTACCCTTTGGAATTTCGCCCGAAATCCGAAGTCACCGATTTCATCCAAACTTGCGCCACAAGTACACCGTGGCACAGGGTCCACATCACCGAAGACCGCGGAATCCTCAGACCAAGGGTCTGGCCGTCAGAGCCATCCAAAGTTCACACAAATGACGTTTATGCCTCTAAAAGCCATACCGTGCGCCTGACTGCCCGGCCATTGCACCCAAGGGCATCCCAGGCCGCCCCGGACCTGTGCCTCCAATAGCAAGCAAATCGGTCGGGGTCACCAAAATGACCCAAACCCAAAAAAAAACTCAAAGGGGGTACCCTTTGGAATTTCGCCCGAAATCCGAAGTCACCGATTTCATCCAAACTTGCGCCACAAGTACACCGTGGCACAGGGTCCACATCACCGAAGACCGCGGAATCCTCAGACCAAGGGTCTGGCCGTCAGAGCCATCCAAAGTTCACACAAATGACGTTTATGCCTCTAAAAGCCATACCGTGCGCCTGACTGCCCGGCCATTGCACCCAAGGGCATCCCAGGCCGCCCCGGACCTGTGCCTCCAATAGCAAGCAAATCGGTCGGGGTCACCAAAATGACCCAAACCCAAAAAAAACTCAAAGGGGGTACCCTTTGGAATTTCGCCCGAAATCCGAAGTCACCGATTTCATCCAAACTTGCGCCACAAGTACACCGTGGCACAGGGTCCACATCACCGAAGACCGCGGAATCCTCAGACCAAGGGTCTGGCCGTCAGAGCCATCCAAAGTTCACCCAAATGACGTTTATGCCTCTAAAAGCCATACCGTGCGCCTGACTGCCCGGCCATTGCACCCAAGGGCATCCCAGGCCGCCCCGGACCTGTGCCTCCAATAGCAAGCAAATCGGTCGGGGTCACCAAAATGACCCAAACCCAAAAAAACTCAAAGGGGGTACCCTTTGGAATTTCGCCCGAAATCCGAAGTCACCGATTTCATCCAAACTTGCGCCACAAGTACACCGTGGCACAGGGTCCACATCACCGAAGACCGCGGAATCCTCAGACCAAGGGTCTGGCCGTCAGAGCCATCCAAAGTTCACACAAATGACGTTTATGCCTCTAAAAGCCATACCGTGCGCCTGACTGCCCGGCCATTGCACCCAAGGGCATCCCAGGCCGCCCCGGACCTGTGCCTCCAATAGCAAGCAAATCGGTCGGGGTCACCAAAATGAACCAAACCCAAAAAAAACTCAAAGGGGGTACCCTTTGGAATTTCGCCCGAAATCCGAAGTCACCGATTTCATCCAAACTTGCGCCACAAGTACACCGTGGCACAGGGTCCACATCACCGAAGACCGCGGAATCCTCAGACCAAGGGTCTGGCCGTCAGAGCCATCCAAAGTTCACACAAATGACGTTTATGCCTCTAAAAGCCATACCGTGCGCCTGACTGCCCGGCCATTGCACCCAAGGGCATCCCAGGCCGCCCCGGACCTGTGCCTCCAATAGCAAGCAAATCGGTCGGGGTCACCAAAATGACCCAAACCCAAAAAAAACTCAAAGGGGGTACCCTTTGGAATTTCGCCCGAAATCCGAAGTCACCGATTTCATCCAAACTTGCGCCACAAGTACACCGTGGCACAGGGTCCACATCACCGAAGACCGCGGAATCCTCAGACCAAGGGTCTGGCCGTCAGAGCCATCCAAAGTTCACCCAAATGACGTTTATGCCTCTAAAAGCCCATACCGTGCGCCTGACTGCCCGGCCATTGCACCCAAGGGCATCCCAGGCCGCCCCGGACCTGTGCCTCCAATAGCAAGCAAATCGGTCGGGGTCACCAAAATGACCCAAACCCAAAAAAACTCAAAGGGGGTACCCTTTGGAATTTCGCCCGAAATCCGAAGTCACCGATTTCATCCAAACTTGCGCCACAAGTACACCGTGGCACAGGGTCCACATCACCGAAGACCGCGGAATCCTCAGACCAAGGGTCTGGCCGTCAGAGCCATCCAAAGTTCACACAAATGACGTTTATGCCTCTAAAAGCCATACCGTGCGCCTGACTGCCCGGCCATTGCACCCAAGGGCATCCCAGGCCGCCCCGGACCTGTGCCTCCAATAGCAAGCAAATCGGTCGGGGTCACCAAAATGACCCAAACCCAAAAAAAACTCAAAGGGGGTACCCTTTGGAATTTCGCCCGAAATCCGAAGTCACCGATTTCATCCAAACTTGCGCCACAAGTACACCGTGGCACAGGGTCCACATCACCGAAGACCGCGGAATCCTCAGACCAAGGGTCTGGCCGTCAGAGCCATCCAAAGTTCACACAAATGACGTTTATGCCTCTAAAAGCCATACCGTGCGCCTGACTGCCCGGCCATTGCACCCAAGGGCATCCCAGGCCGCCCCGGACCTGTGCCTCCAATAGCAAGCAAATCGGTCGGGGTCACCAAAATGACCCAAACCCAAAAAAAACTCAAAGGGGGTACCCTTTGGAATTTCGCCCGAAATCCGAAGTCACCGATTTCATCCAAACTTGCGCCACAAGTACACCGTGGCACAGGGTCCACATCACCGAAGACCGCGGAATCCTCAGACCAAGGGTCTGGCCGTCAGAGCCATCCAAAGTTCACCCAAATGACGTTTATGCCTCTAAAAGCCATACCGTGCGCCTGACTGCCCGGCCATTGCACCCAAGGGCATCCCAGGCCGCCCCGGACCTGTGGCTCCAATAGCAAGCAAATCGGTCGAGGTCACCAAAATGACCCAAACCCAAAAAAACTCAAAGGGGACCCTTTGGAATTTCGCCCGAAATCCGAAGTCACCGATTTCATCCAAACTTGCGCCACAAGTACACCGTGGCACAGGGTCCACATCACCGAAGACCGCGGAATCCTCAGACCAAGGGTCTGGCCGTCAGAGCCATCCAAAGTTCACCCAAATGACGTTTATGCCTCTAAAAGCCCATACCGTGCGCCTGACTGCCCGGCCATTGCACCCAAGGGCATCCCAGGCCGCCCCGGACCTGTGCCTCCAATAGCAAGCAACTCGGTCGTGGTCACCAAAATTCAACAAACCCTATAAAACTCAAAGGGGGTACCCTTTGGAATTTCGCCCGAAATCCGAAGTCACCGATTTCATCCAAACTTGCGCCACAAGTACACCGTGGCACAGGGTCCACATCACCGAAGACCGCGGAATCCTCAGACCAAGGGTCTGGCCGTCAGAGCCATCCAAAGTTCACCCAAATGACGTTTATGCCTCTAAAACCCCTTACGTGCGCCTGACTGCCCGGCCATTGCACCCAAGGGCATCCCAGGCCGCCCCGGACCTGTGCCTCCAATAGCAAGCAAATCGGTCGGGGTCACCAAAATGACCCAAACCCAAAAAAAACTCAAAGGGGGTACCCTTTGGAATTTCGCCCGAAATCCGAAGTCACCGATTTCATCCAAACTTGCGCCACAAGTACACCGTGGCACAGGGTCCACATCACCGAAGACCGCGGAATCCTCAGACCAAGGGTCTGGCCGTCAGAGCCATCCAAAGTTCACACAAATGACGTTTATGCCTCTAAAAGCCATACCGTGCGCCTGACTGCCCGGCCATTGCACCCAAGGGCATCCCAGGCCGCCCCGGACCTGTGCCTCCAATAGCAAGCAAATCGGTCGGGGTCACCAAAATGACCCAAACCCAAAAAAAACTCAAAGGGGGTACCCTTTGGAATTTCGCCCGAAATCCGAAGTCACCGATTTCATCCAAACTTGCGCCACAAGTACACCGTGGCACAGGGTCCACATCACCGAAGACCGCGGAATCCTCAGACCAAGGGTCTGGCCGTCAGAGCCATCCAAAGTTCACACAAATGACGTTTATGCCTCTAAAAGCCATACCGTGCGCCTGACTGCCCGGCCATTGCACCCAAGGGCATCCCAGGCCGCCCCGGACCTGTGCCTCCAATAGCAAGCAAATCGGTCGGGGTCACCAAAATGACCCAAACCCAAAAAAAACTCAAAGGGGGTACCCTTTGGAATTTCGCCCGAAATCCGAAGTCACCGATTTCATCCAAACTTGCGCCACAAGTACACCGTGGCACAGGGTCCACATCACCGAAGACCGCGGAATCCTCAGACCAAGGGTCTGGCCGTCAGAGCCATCCAAAGTTCACCCAAATGACGTTTATGCCTCTCAGAGCCCTACCGTGCGCCTGACTGCCCGGCCATTGCACCCAAGGGCATCCCAGGCCGCCCCGGACCTGTGCCTCCAATAGCAAGCAAATCGGTCGGGGTCACCAAAATGACCCAAACCCAAAAAAACTCAAAGGGGGTACCCTTTGGAATTTCGCCCGAAATCCGAAGTCACCGATTTCATCCAAACTTGCGCCACAAGTACACCGTGGCACAGGGTCCACATCACCGAAGACCGCGGAATCCTCAGACCAAGGGTCTGGCCGTCAGAGCCATCCAAAGTTCACCCAAATGACGTTTATGCCTCTATTACCCATTGCGTGGGGATGAGTGGTCTGCCATTGCACCCAAGGGCATCCCAGGCCGCCCCGGACCTGTGCCTCCAATAGCAAGCAAATCGGTCGGGGTCACCAAAATGACCCAAACCCAAAAAAAACTCAAAGGGGGTACCCTTTGGAATTTCGCCCGAAATCCGAAGTCACCGATTTCATCCAAACTTGCGCCACAAGTACACCGTGGCACAGGGTCCACATCACCGAAGACCGCGGAATCCTCAGACCAAGGGTCTGGCCGTCAGAGCCATCCAAAGTTCACCCAAATGACGTTTATGCCTCTAAAAGCCATACCGTGCGCCTGACTGCCCGGCCATTGCACCCAAGGGCATCCCAGGCCGCCCCGGACCTGTGCCTCCAATAGCAAGCAAATCGGTCGGGGTCACCAAAATGACCCAAACCCAAAAAAACTCAAAGGGGGTACCCTTTGGAATTTCGCCCGAAATCCGAAGTCACCGATTTCATCCAAACTTGCGCCACAAGTACACCGTGGCACAGGGTCCACATCACCGAAGACCGCGGAATCCTCAGACCAAGGGTCTGGCCGTCAGAGCCATCCAAAGTTCACCCAAATGACGTTTATGCCTCTAAAAGCCATACCGTGCGCCTGACTGCCCGGCCATTGCACCCAAGGGCATCCCAGGCCGCCCCGGACCTGTGCCTCCAATAGCAAGCAAATCGGTCGGGGTCACCAAAATGACCCAAACCCAAAAAAACTCAAAGGGGGTACCCTTTGGAATTTCGCCCGAAATCCGAAGTCACCGATTTCATCCAAACTTGCGCCACAAGTACACCGTGGCACAGGGTCCACATCACCGAAGACCGCGGAATCCTCAGACCAAGGGTCTGGCCGTCAGAGCCATCCAAAGTTCACCCAAATGACGTTTATGCCTCTAAAAGCCATACCGTGCGCCTGACTGCCCGGCCATTGCACCCAAGGGCATCCCAGGCCGCCCCGGACCTGTGCCTCCAATAGCAAGCAAATCGGTCGGGGTCACCAAAATGACCCAAACCCAAAAAAAACTCAAAGGGGGTACCCTTTGGAATTTCGCCCGAAATCCGAAGTCACCGATTTCATCCAAACTTGCGCCACAAGTACACCGTGGCACAGGGTCCACATCACCGAAGACCGCGGAATCCTCAGACCAAGGGTCTGGCCGTCAGAGCCATCCAAAGTTCACACAAATGACGTTTATGCCTCTAAAAGCCATACCGTGCGCCTGACTGCCCGGCCATTGCACCCAAGGGCATCCCAGGCCGCCCCGGACCTGTGCCTCCAATAGCAAGCAAATCGGTCGGGGTCACCAAAATGACCCAAACCCAAAAAAAACTCAAAGGGGGTACCCTTTGGAATTTCGCCCGAAATCCGAAGTCACCGATTTCATCCAAACTTGCGCCACAAGTACACCGTGGCACAGGGTCCACATCACCGAAGACCGCGGAATCCTCAGACCAAGGGTCTGGCCGTCAGAGCCATCCAAAGTTCACACAAATGACGTTTATGCCTCTAAAAGCCATACCGTGCGCCTGACTGCCCGGCCATTGCACCCAAGGGCATCCCAGGCCGCCCCGGACCTGTGCCTCCAATAGCAAGCAAATCGGTCGGGGTCACCAAAATGTCCAAACCCCAAATTTACTCAAAGGGGGTACCCTTTGGAATTTCGCCCGAAATCCGAAGTCACCGATTTCATCCAAACTTGCGCCACAAGTACACCGTGGCACAGGGTCCACATCACCGAAGACCGCGGAATCCTCAGACCAAGGGTCTGGCCGTCAGAGCCATCCAAAGTTCACACAAATGACGTTTATGCCTCTAAAAGCCATACCGTGCGCCTGACTGCCCGGCCATTGCACCCAAGGGCATCCCAGGCCGCCCCGGACCTGTGCCTCCAATAGCAAGCAAATCGGTCGGGGTCACCAAAATGACCCAAACCCAAAAAAAACTCAAAGGGGGTACCCTTTGGAATTTCGCCCGAAATCCGAAGTCACCGATTTCATCCAAACTTGCGCCACAAGTACACCGTGGCACAGGGTCCACATCACCGAAGACCGCGGAATCCTCAGACCAAGGGTCTGGCCGTCAGAGCCATCCAAAGTTCACACAAATGACGTTTATGCCTCTAAAAGCCATACCGTGCGCCTGACTGCCCGGCCATTGCACCCAAGGGCATCCCAGGCCGCCCCGGACCTGTGCCTCCAATAGCAAGCAAATCGGTCGGGGTCACCAAAATGACCCAAACCCAAAAAAAACTCAAAGGGGGTACCCTTTGGAATTTCGCCCGAAATCCGAAGTCAACGATTTCATCCAAACTTGCGCCACAAGTACACCGTGGCACAGGGTTCACATCACCGAAGACCGCGGAATCCTCAGACCAAGGGTCTGGCCGTCAGAGCCATCCAAAGTTCACCCAAATGACGTTTATGCCTCTAAAAGCCATACCGTGCGCCTGACTGCCCGGCCATTGCACCCAAGGGCATCCCAGGCCGCCCCGGACCTGTGCCTCCAATAGCAAGCAAATCGGTCGGGGTCACCAAAATGACCCAAACCCAAAAAAACTCAAAGGGGGTACCCTTTGGAATTTCGCCCGAAATCCGAAGTCACCGATTTCATCCAAACTTGCGCCACAAGTACACCGTGGCACAGGGTCCACATCACCGAAGACCGCGGAATCCTCAGACCAAGGGTCTGGCCGTCAGAGCCATCCAAAGTTCACCCAAATGACGTTTATGCCTCTAAAAGCCATACCGTGCGCCTGACTGCCCGGCCATTGCACCCAAGGGCATCCCAGGCCGCCCCGGACCTGTGCCTCCAATAGCAAGCAAATCGGTCGGGGTCACCAAAATGACCCAAACCCAAAAAAACTCAAAGGGGGTACCCTTTGGAATTTCGCCCGAAATCCGAAGTCACCGATTTCATCCAAACTTGCGCCACAACTGAACACAAGCACAGGGTTCACATCACCGAAGACCGCGGAATCCTCAGACCAAGGGTCTGGCCGTCAGAGCCATCCAAAGTTCACCCAAATGACGTTTATGCCTCTAAAAGCCATACCGTGCGCCTGACTGCCCGGCCATTGCACCCAAGGGCATCCCAGGCCGCCCCGGACCTGTGCCTCCAATAGCAAGCAAATCGGTCGGGGTCACCAAAATGACCCAAACCCAAAAAAAAACTCAAAGGGGGTACCCTTTGGAATTTCGCCCGAAATCCGAAGTCACCGATTTCATCCAAACTTGCGCCACAAGTACACCGTGGCACAGGGTCCACATCACCGAAGACCGCGGAATCCTCAGACCAAGGGTCTGGCCGTCAGAGCCATCCAAAGTTCACCCAAATGACGTTTATGCCTCTAAAAGCCATACCGTGCGCCTGACTGCCCGGCCATTGCACCCAAGGGCATCCCAGGCCGCCCCGGACCTGTGCCTCCAATAGCAAGCAAATCGGTCGGGGTCACCAAAATGACCCAAACCCAAAAAAACTCAAAGGGGGTACCCTTTGGAATTTCGCCCGAAATCCGAAGTCACCGATTTCATCCAAACTTGCGCCACAAGTACACCGTGGCACAGGGTCCACATCACCGAAGACCGCGGAATCCTCAGACCAAGGGTCTGGCCGTCAGAGCCATCCAAAGTTCACACAAATGACGTTTATGCCTCTAAAAGCCATACCGTGCGCCTGACTGCCCGGCCATTGCACCCAAGGGCATCCCAGGCCGCCCCGGACCTGTGCCTCCAATAGCAAGCAAATCGGTCGGGGTCACCAAAATGACCCAAACCCAAAAAAAACTCAAAGGGGGTACCCTTTGGAATTTCGCCCGAAATCCGAAGTCACCGATTTCATCCAAACTTGCGCCACAAGTACACCGTGGCACAGGGTCCACATCACCGAAGACCGCGGAATCCTCAGACCAAGGGTCTGGCCGTCAGAGCCATCCAAAGTTCACACAAATGACGTTTATGCCTCTAAAAGCCATACCGTGCGCCTGACTGCCCGGCCATTGCACCCAAGGGCATCCCAGGCCGCCCCGGACCTGTGCCTCCAATAGCAAGCAAATCGGTCGGGGTCACCAAAATGATCCAAACACAAAAAAAACTCAAAGGGGGTACCCTTTGGAATTTCGCCCGAAATCCGAAGTCACCGATTTCATCCAAACTTGCGCCACAAGTACACCGTGGCACAGGGTCCACATCACCGAAGACCGCGGAATCCTCAGACCAAGGGTCTGGCCGTCAGAGCCATCCAAAGTTCACCCAAATGACGTTTATGCCTCTAAAAGCCATACCGTGCGCCTGACTGCCCGGCCATTGCACCCAAGGGCATCCCAGGCCGCCCCGGACCTGTGCCTCCAATAGCAAGCAAATCGGTCGGGGTAAACAAACTGCGGAATACAGTAAAAAACTCAAAGGGGGTACCCTTTGGAATTTCGCCCGAAATCCGAAGTCACCGATTTCATCCAAACTTGCGCCACAAGTACACCGTGGCACAGGGTCCACATCACCGAAGACCGCGGAATCCTCAGACCAAGGGTCTGGCCGTCAGAGCCATCCAAAGTTCACCCAAATGACGTTTATGCCTCTAAAAGCCATACCGTGCGCCTGACTGCCCGGCCATTGCACCCAAGGGCATCCCAGGCCGCCCCGGACCTGTGCCTCCAATAGCAAGCAAATCGGTCGGGGTCACCAACATCTACCTATCCCAAAAAAACTCAAAGGGGGTACCCTTTGGAATTTCGCCCGAAATCCGAAGTCACCGATTTCATCCAAACTTGCGCCACAAGTACACCGTGGCACAGGGTCCACATCACCGAAGACCGCGGAATCCTCAGACCAAGGGTCTGGCCGTCAGAGCCATCCAAAGTTCACACAAATGACGTTTATGCCTCTAAAAGCCATACCGTGCGCCTGACTGCCCGGCCATTGCACCCAAGGGCATCCCAGGCCGCCCCGGACCTGTGCCTCCAATAGCAAGCAAATCGGTCGGGGTCACCAAAATGACCCAAACCCAAAAAAAACTCAAAGGGGGTACCCTTTGGAATTTCGCCCGAAATCCGAAGTCACCGATTTCATCCAAACTTGCGCCACAAGTACACCGTGGCACAGGGTCCACATCACCGAAGACCGCGGAATCCTCAGACCAAGGGTCTGGCCGTCAGAGCCATCCAAAGTTCACACAAATGACGTTTATGCCTCTAAAAGCCATACCGTGCGCCTGACTGCCCGGCCATTGCACCCAAGGGCATCCCAGGCCGCCCCGGACCTGTGCCTCCAATAGCAAGCAAATCGGTCGGGGTCACCAAAATGACCCAAACCCAAAAAAACTCAAAGGGGGTACCCTTTGGAATTTCGCCCGAAATCCGAAGTCACCGATTTCATCCAAACTTGCGCCACAAGGAAAGATTGGGATACACCTCTCCAAAGTTGGGCCTTTTCACAATATAGTATCAAAAGGAGAGTACCAGTGCCTTTGACATTTGAACCATCCCTCAACCACCAAAATCTACTTTTAATATATCATCAATCCAAGTTTAATATATGGTTACATTCAACCACCAATTCTAACTTTAATATATCGTGTTTATAGTCAACCACCAAATCTAATTTGAATCAAAATGAAAGTAAAAGCGCCCCTTGCCTCCATACTACCCTCTCCAACTGCACATCTTCAACCCGCTTCCAGATTCACAAGGGGTCACAGTGCACCTCAATTCGTTATACCCAGCCACCCGACAGTAATCCATAGTCTTGTGCATGGCCTGTCGAACTAGTACTGAATTGGGGGAGAAGGATAGCATGTGGTTGGTATTAATAGTCATCTTCGTCTGAACATGATTCTATGCAATTGCTTAATGCGCACTCGGCAATTGGTAACCATTTTCAAACTTGGATAACCCCTCGAGGGAGCACCTCAATGTAGACTCGAACCCGGACCTTTGGGCATACAAGGTTGAATCATAGTCCACTTGGCCATGGGTGCCCAACCTACAACCAAACTAGAACTTAATACCATGGTACAAAATTAACAATAGGTTCCCTGTAATTTCACTCCAGATCAATTTTTGCAACCTTCTCCTTCAATTTATTCATCTCCTCTTTCTCCTCCTCACATTTTTTCCCCTCTACTCATAGATTAATCAAAAACATTCGTACCCAGCATGGGAATCGAACCCAAGTATTATCTCCCTCATTTTCTTTCATTAGTCAATGGGTAATTATATCTTTGAGAGGTCACCGAAAAAAATTGAAATTTAGAAACAAAAAATGATTTCAAGAAAATTATATATATAAAAATGGATACAAATATCAACCGAAATACCATGATGAAATCATCAAAACGAGTATGTCTAAAATTCCATTGTCAAATTTGTAACAAGACCATTTTGAACCCTTTAAGACATGAGAAATCAGTCTATCACAAGAAACGGTTAGATCCTAATTACAATCAAGAGAGAAAATTTCATTGCCAAATTTGTCATCAAATTATTTTTAACCCTTTAAGACATGACAAATCAGTCTATCACAAGAAACGGTTGAATCCTAATTACAATAGGTTAAATAAGGAGGGAAAATTTCATTGTGAAATTTGCGATAGGAATGTTTTCAACCTCGCTCGTCATGAAAAATGTAAGAAACATTACTATAAGGTTAACCCCCAAGATATTCCTAAAAAATCAAAACCAAAATGTGCGATATGTAACATTGAAGTCTCAAACCTCAAAAAACACAATGGAACAAAAAAAAAAAAAAAACATTTTGGGAACCTCAAATCTAAAATGACATGTAAATACGATAATAGTCGGGAAGGTTGTGGAGGTTATTCCGACATTAGTACAATTGATCCAAAACTCTTTATCATGAGTATGGTGGATGTTATAGAGAAGAGAATCAAAGAGCAGAATTGGAAAGGTTTGAAAATTTCTCTGTCTCAAAGTTCGATTCTACAAAAAGTTAGGAAATAGGAGGAGATCAATTCTAGAACCCTGGTTCAATAGTGGTAAGATGAAGCCGATCACTGATCTTTCAGAAATAAAAAGTGTAGTGCTAGATATGATTGGTTAATTAGAAAATAAGATTGATAAATTCACCAGCGAGGGCTCAGGTTGGATAATTGAGAAGCTTCTCAATTTTGAAACAAAAATAGCAAAATACGAACTATTGAAAGGGACTAGTTATATTGAACTTGCTAATAAATATCAAAAGGCAAAATATAAACTAGTGAATATTAAAAATGAGGATCAAGAAGGTTTGAAATGGTGCATTGCCCGGTCAGATTGCTTAGAAGAAGAAAACAAACAGAGAATTAGTAAGACAGTTTAAGGCTGCTGCTCAAAATTACGATTGGAGTGGAATAGAATTGCCAGTCAAATTAGATAAGATGACCATATTTGAAAAGAAGAATCCCATCAGTGTTAATGTCTTTGCCTTTGATGATGAAAATAAAAGTCAAAATAAAAGTAAAAGTAAAAGTTAGTATCCTTTAAGAATTGCAAAAGTGAAAAAAGATAAACATGTAATCTTCTCTGTATATCTGAGGAAGAAAATAACCACTATGTATTAATGCAAGATTTGAGCCCATTTATTAATAAAAGTCATGATGGACGAGTTTTCCCTTGTTCATAATGTCTGCATCCCTTCTCAAAGGAGCTACTTGATAAACATGAACCTGAATGTTCAGTCCATAAACCTGTACGAATGGAGCTTGTAGAGGGACCTATTGTTTTTAGATCATTCTATAAAAAATTAGAACATCCTTTTGTAACATATAGTGATTTTGAAAGTACTCTTGATAGAATAAAAAGAAGACAGCCAAATCCTGAAGGATCTTATACCTTCTATACGCAAAAACATGAGCCTAATTCATTCGCATGTTACACAAAATGCTCGGTGTATAAATATTCATAATATACACAACACGTAGCGCCTTCGGCGCCGGGGCAGCCCACAGTGGTAGAAATGGGTCAAATCGTGGTCAAAAGTCTAAGGATGTGAAACACAAAAGTTCAGTATAGGCAGGTGAAAAAAGAAGGTAAAAAGTTTGAAACAGTGCCTTCACCATGGAAGATATCATCATTTCTTACAGTTGAAAAGGAAAATATTGTCAACAGAAAATCCACCATGAAGTTTTTCTTTTTACCAAAGTAACAAAATTACTACTAGTGTCATTGCACTGGGGCTATCATGTCTCGTACAGATTCAAAATTTCGTACCCCTTCGGATTACAGGTACCCCAGGTTAAGAACCATTGTTTTAGAGGGAAATGAAATGTATGAAGGGAGAGGTAGTCTGGCAGAGAAAAGGTCAAGGATGGAGATGGAAAGGTAGGAACACTTGCCGAATTGCTGTGCGATAATGGCAGCATTTTGTGAGAGTGTTGCTTTACAGCCTTTGTCGCACGTTGGGGCGGTATAGTATCCCTCGAGCGGCAATGGCATCGAAGAAGGAAACCGTCGTACAGTAAAGGTAATCGGATTCAGGAAAATTGCGTCGTCTGTGCCTCGCTCCGGCCAAAAAAGCGAATTGGTAGTCTCTCAGCACATTCTTGACCTTCAAATACTCGCTAAGGCGACGGCAGAGGACATGCTCGAACACATTACCAACGTACTTTAAAAGGGAGATTGGCTAACAGGAAACGGGGTGAAGATATAGGTTTGTGATTGTATGGGAGGCCTTGAAAAAGTGTGGCAAGTACCCGGAGACAAGGAATCTATTTGACAATATAACGAAAGCGGGAAGTATGCAATATCCGATAACGTTTGGGGTAGAAAGCGTGATCACTGTACTTCAGTGACGCAGCCTGGAGTTACCACTGGGGTCAACTCTCAGCAGGTAGTGGATGTTGATGACATCCTGAGGTACGTCAAGGATGAGGCACTACAGCAACACTTTACTGGATCAGGGCAGCCAGATGTATATGCACCTGGTGTTGATCCATAAATGTACAAGAGTGTATCAGGTCAACATCGACTTGGTTCTGATCTCGCACATCATGGTGGCGTGTAATACTATGTAGCAGTGGCGGATTAACCATAAGGCAAACTAGGTACATGCCTTAGGGCCACAAAAAAATCCAGGCCATTTCTGGCAGTCCAAAAACATTGCGAATATGACAGAGAAAGAGAAAAATGTTACGTGTTAGTTATCGGTAATTAGCCACGTTGTGAAAGGTCTGAAGTTGTTTACTATGTTTGAAGTGCTTTGGCTGTAAAACAATAAAATTCTTAAGTTTCGTAATCATCAGAACAACAGACATTTCTTTTGACGTTGTTTACATATTCTACATGTATGTCCTTCTCCGTGTGTACTGTTGGTGGCAGAAACTCAGAAAACCGTGAACGGTTATGGCAAAGACTATATACGAAAGACTGGAAGGCACGAAAAAGGTGTAAATAGCCTAACTGATTACTCATGAGTTTAGTTACTTCAACCAACGCTAGAGATCGCTGTGCTTTATTCGGAAAGAATTAGCGGGCTTTTTGGATCGTCTGCATGTTTACATTTCAGCCATATGTGACTTGGAACACATGGTTGGTTCAAACGGTCCAAAAGTTCTCATCCTGAATTCATGTACCATCGGTTTCCTAAAGAACCACAAAGGTAAGTGTATATTGTACTGCCAACATTAAGTATTATAGACATATAAGTGTCATTTTATTCATTAAGTAAAATTGTAAATCAACATTCTCTTCTTTTTTGATAGATGTTCAAAGTGGATACAAGTAACCGGTATATCGACATTAAGGAAGAAAACACCTACACAATTAAATAAAAGTCAAAGGATATGTAGCCATAATTTTTCTCAACGGCAATATGCATCATCAACCCGTTTGTGCCCCAATGCATACCCAGATCAAAATTTGCCTGCTGAGTGAGTCAATGCAGTTTTATATATACATTATCATAAGATTACAATAATTAACATTGTTTGGTAAGAAGTAATGATTTTCATTATGCGTTATATTATCTATCAGATCCAGCACACCCAGATGAGCCAGAAATAACCAGTATGGATGCAGGTAAGTGCTTGATCAATGTGTAAATAGTATAGTACAGTTATAAGGTTAATTGAAATGACTTTATTTTATTAGCACATTGCATTTGAAACAAAACATTGGTTGTCTCTATATATTATATATTTCTGTATTACTTTAAAGTTGAACATTATTTAGAATATTCTTTCATTGCCATTAGCTAATTTTTGTATTTGCACAAAACATATTTCAACTTGAAATTACAAACTAAATTCTGAGCATAGATACCTTACATACATTATCTGTTTATAACTACAAAACATCACATATATTATTTTACAGATATTGACCTGCACTTGGATACTGCAAGTACTTTGCAAGTACTTTGCATCACCAGCAAATTGAAATGGAAATCTTGCCAAGTTCATTGGATGAGAACTTTGGTTAGTACTGACCATTTATTAGCATTGCATAATTCTATAAGACCTGTAAATCATAAAAAGTAAGCAACATATGTCAAATTGCAACAACAGATATTAGTACCACAATTGAGTCCACAGTTATATAGATGTTTTATAGACCTGCTTCACACTCTTGGCATAAATGTGATAATGTGATAAGAATAGAAATTGTTCTGGTAGATGTTCTTTGGAATTAATAAAATTATGAAATAAAACCTAAGCTTTCATTTGCCCATATTACCACATATAATACCCATGAAGACTAATGATAAAGAAATTCATATGTATATAAATCAAATAAGAGAATTATATATATATATATATATTATGTGTGTGTGTGCGTATGTATATGTGTGTGTGTGTATATTATAATTTTTCTTTATATTTTATGAAAAATTCAGAGGTATGAAAGATATTATATATACGAGATATTGTCAAATGTCAAGTATGTGAAAGCAAATACTATTTACACAGTAATGGTTACAAATGAAGTAAAAAAAAAAATTATTGAACTAAAATGATAATCATATACAAGGCCGAAAATATCAATCAATATATAATTCTAAAAATATATAAAATACAATAAAATGGCAACAATAGCTATCGCTTCGAATTTTAAATTTTCAACCGCTCAATAGATGGCGTTAAAACCCCAATAATCTAGCGGTATTTGGCATTAATTCTGGCTACATATTTTTGCTAAACACCTTACGAACCCTTCCTGTCTTTCTTTTATAGTCTTTGGGTTATGACCCATCGTGAGTGACTCAGAGTGCTGAGAGGTTTATTTCTACTCGAATAGTTCATTTTTGCTTCGAGTTTTTGTTCGACACATATTTTTGCCAAACGATTCATCGGAAATTCAATTCAGTTAATTCAATTCAATAAGTTTATTGTTGATGTACAACAAAGGAGAGAGTTGGGTCTTGCCAACTAAACCCTATTCATTTTATATTTAGTTTATTCATTACAGTTTTATCAAAATAAATGTTTACATAATTCATCGGAAATTTGTTCTCATATTTTTGTTGTAGTAGTGTTCCTCATTGTTCTATTAATATTTTCTCATTTTCCTCGTTATGTTCCATCATATGTAAATCAGTTTAAAGTTTCTTTCTACCTAGATCTGATCTAGATAGAAACTTTTCACTGAATGAATGATCTAGTAGATCATTCATACAGGCTTCGAGGTTTTGAGACGTTTTTGTCAAGTGATTCATATTTTTGTTTACAGAATTGTCCCTCGCTGTTCTATTAACGTTTTCTCATTTCTTTAGACACAGTATATTTAGTTACATATAACATAAGAGTTTTAAGGATCTTTTTTTTATTTTTAACGACCAAGAACCAGTTTATTAGTCTGTCTGTAGACTATGTACTGTATGTACTATGTGTAATGTTGGGTTCACTGAGTTTTAATCATCATTCGCCAGATCTCCTGCTTAGAGGTAACCTGTGTGTTTTATATTACTTCTTGTGTTTAAAAGATCTGATGATAAGAGTAAACTCCTCGAAACGTAACATTTGAAAATCAAAGATGCTAGCTCAAGTACTACTATACAATCAAGGTTTTCAATCTGCTCGATTTGGTGACATTCCCTCGGGACATTCATTTACATTCAATTACTTTATTGTACATCTTGACACACACTTAGAAACAGGCACACGCACGCTCATATAATAATGGTTGATCGGTGGTAGATCTTTAACGCGCTGGCCCCGCGAGCTAGAGATCAGGAGTTCGATTCTCCGGCCGGGTATAGTTAATATTGGTTTGGAAAGCGATCCACAATGAGTCAGCACCGCCTTGGTGTGTTGGCACTTCTGTGTATTGTAAGAGATTTGCTATCCGAAATTGACTTAAGTTTGATGAGTTTGCTACTGTCAATGCAAGAAAAGTGAAAATTTAATAATGTATACAAGAACACATGTATGAAGTAGTACCTTACCTTAACATATGTAAAATTGATAAGGTTTTGTTTAGAAATAAATGTTTACTAATGGATAGTTGTTATTGTACAATGATATAAATGTTATCATTATTTCAGGCCATATTTTAAAAAATCTTGAAATTTGCCTTAGGGCCACAAGAGCCTTAATCCGCCACTGCTATGTAGTTATATGCGCCCGTGTTCTCTATACATTTGTCAATGTCGTGTAGGTGTGTGGAGGTATCTATGTGCGTGCGTGTGTGTGTGCATGTGACTTAACAAAGTTGTTAACCAGCTAGTTCATGCATCTGTGATGTCAGAAGTTGAGATAGTACCGTTCGAGGAAAGTGAGGAGGGATTGTCAAGGAGGTTTAGAATCAGTCGACCTCAAACAGGTCAGATACGAATATGAATAGTACAAATTAAATAGAGTAGCACAAACGGGTGTGAGGCTGACAAAAACACTGGTTGTGTTGGCTCACTTTATTGTGCAAACTGCGATTATGTCTGGAAGTCAGACGGGGAAGAGAGGTGGCAATTACTCTTTGTGGAGCAGCAACGCCTTGCTCTTTGTGGAGCAAAAGACGCCGTGACCGGCCTCGTTACCTGCATAGATCTTAATGGGCAGAAATAAAGAAACGACGGGAATACAAAGTGTGGGTGTCCACTACACCACTCCACATAGCAACCATCTAACACAAGTGTTATAACAATACCCACCTTAATCAATATTCCTTTGTGGCCCATTATTTTCCTCTCCCAAAAAAGTCCTTTTCCTGGCATCTCCTACTGCCTCTCTTTACCCATCTCTTTATTAAACAAATCTCTTAAATACTTTCTCCATATTTCCCGTACCGCCTTCCCTTTCATTTGTACCTTTCCATCTCCACCCTTGACCTTTTCTCTGCCAGACAACCTCTCCCTTCATACATTTCATTTCCCTCTAAAACAGTGGTTCTTAACCTGGGGTACCTGTACCCCGAAGGGGTATGAGACAAGATAGCCCCAGTGCAATGACACTGTATATTTACAATGAGAAAGCAAAGCAAGGTTTGTATCACAAATCCTTTTCATATGTTTGCATTGTATTTAAATTGGATGGGGGTACGGGATTTTTTTTTTTTTTTTTTTAGAGATGCCAATGGGTACTAAGGGCAGTGAAAAAGGTTAAGAACCACTACTCTAAAACATCTATTCATTCTTTTTAAACTTCTCCGTCAAACGACTGTCCTACATTATACCTCCTCTTTCCTCCCTCACATCTCGTTTTGCTTCTACTCTATTTATGTTGTACTTCTCATATGCTTCCTCATTTCTTCTTCACAACCTATCACCAACGCCATTTTGTGGGAATTTTCCACACATTTGTGTCTGAGAAATTTGCTCACATGGGATGTTTTGTGAGCAAATTATATGTTACAATGAACTTATTTGCGTCTGTATAATCATTACTTCTTTTTTGTGGGAAAAAAGTGGAATCCCAGATTTCCTTGTGGGAATTTTGTGGAAAAAATCTCGCTCATTTGTGGGAACTGGCACAGATCACAGTGGCAACACTGCAACCTATATCTATGTGCTTCTTTCTTCATCAACACTGCCATCACCTTTTCATTCCTCAATTCATTGCCTCTACCCTCTTCTTCTATTCCCTCACCTCCTCCTCATTCCACGTACCGTCTTTGCGAGCTTTAGCACTTCCTCCTTACAGCATACCCACTGTTCTTCTACTCCTGTTCTTTCTTGATCTTTCACTAAATACTGTATTTTTCTCAGCTTTGCTTGGAAATAGGCAAGAATTGGTTTACTAATAGGGTGGTCGATGAATGGAATAAATTTAGTAACCATGTAGTAAGTGTCTCTTGCAGTCTCCTTTATTCTTATGTTCTATTTTTTTTTTCTCCTCTCGTTTCCTCCCTTATCAAGTTTGTTTACCTTTCCCACTTCTCTGCCCACCTAACTTTTCTGACCCTTCTACATAACCTCTACTTCCAATTTCCCTTCTAACAATCCGATGCACTCTCCTTTGAATACGTTAATCCAGAATTCTTCCAATCCTCATTTTGGGCACCGTTTTATAGTTCATTAATGCCTCCTCAACTCATACCTACCACTCTGCCCCACGTATACTTATTCTAGTAGCTCTTTTTCATTACTGCCTTCATTGTCACAATTTTCCTTTCATTGCACATTTTAACAAATCTCCGCTATAAACGTAAATATCCACTCCCCCCCCAAAAAAAAAAAAATCAGGTTTGCCACAACTGACAGGGCTTTGACCTCCCAGGGGTTTTTCACTTCCCATTTCGTGGAAGTGGGATGGTGAGTTTATATATATATATATATATATATATATATATATATATATATATATATATATATATATATATATATATATATTATATATATATATATACTGTGTGTGTACGCATGTATATGTACTCGTATATATTTATGTATGTATATGCGTTGGTATGTGTGCAATGTAGGATTTTAGGTAATCTTTAGTAAACATGATGAGATCATTTACTATCATGCTACTCATGTAACTTACTTTAGCCCGTTTCCTAACTGTACCTTTTGCTCTGTTCGGATTTAACATTCAGTCTTTCACGTTCTATTTATACCTTATCTCGTGTGTGAAATCTGTGTTATTTTCTTTCCTGTAGCCTCTGGAAATATGTTTCTTACAATGATGTTTATGTGAATTTATTTATTTTGAAATATCCAAAATAATTTTCTTTTTCTTCTGTGTATCCTGACCATATGGAGATATTCAGGTTAACTGCTCACATACACAGCTCAGAACTTTTATTTTAACTTTATATCTAAATAGTGAATTACCTTTGGGCTTGAAATAACCTGGGGCCGTATACACAAAACTTGTTAGCACTAACAAATAGCTGTTAAGGGTAACAAATTCCTGTTAAGACTAACATTTAGCTGTTAAGCACTAACAGTGGATACAGAAAACTTGTTAGGGCCTTAAAAGTACTGTTAAGGTAAAAGAGGTGTGGAGGACTATTAAGCTCTTAACAAATTTCTGTTAGTAGAAAAGATGGCGGAGCAACAACAACAAATACAAAGACGACGGCGAGTATGTCGACAGCGACGGGACATATTTAACGAGTTACAATGACGACGAACTCATCAAACGCTTCAGAATGAACCGTGCTGGTATAATAACAATGACTGATTTAGTGAGGAACAAACTTCAATCCCGAACAGAACGGAATCGACCACAGAGTCCTGAGACGAAGGTGGAAATTACCCTATGATATTTAGCCACAGGTAAAATGCAGCAGCGACGACTTTGAGACCTCACAAGCAACAATCAGCCGTGTCATTACTCAAACAATTGATGCACTATCAGAACCAAGAAGCGCAAGTAAAACAAGCAGAGTTCATGGAAGACTGTAGGTTTCCCGGTGTTGTGGGTACCATAGATGGCACAAATATTAGAATTGTGGCTCCAAGTGTAGATGAACATTTATATGTAAACAGAAAACGATACCACAGCATCAACGTGCTTTGCCATGCCTCCTTCTTGTCCTTGTGTCCTTGGCTTGAATCGCCCATTTATAATTATTTTTTCCTCCATAATCACGTTGACCAAGAGGAGTGTTTCCTCTTGTGACCAGTTTGGCTTCCTTTTCTTTTTCTGTGATTCTTCTGCCATGTCTATATCCTCTGAAATAATTGTTGAGTCATCTGTCGGAAGATTTGTCTGTGGCGCGGCCGCCTACACAATGCGCCTTCGTCCAAAAATATCTGTCGTTGGTTAATAAGTACTCCTAAAAAACCATACATACGATATCTATGTGCTATCATGATACTCTATTAATAGATTTTGAACAACTGCATTAATAACACTGTTTTATGTGTGCAATTTTTAATAATACGTCCATTTACACGTTCATAAGCTGCTAACTTTAGCACTGTTTAGCGCAACTTGACAAACAACTGTTTACTAGCTAACAGTTGTTAGTTAAGCATTGGTGTATAACTTTTAGTAGTTTTCTGTTAGCTAGCAGAGATTGTTAAGGCTAACAAAAAAGTTTTGTGTATACGGCCCCAGAATAACAATATTGTTTGTTTGGCAACTGTGACGTCACGAACGCGGAATGTTTCGAATAGCAGACGACGCAATGAAATGAAGACAAAACTGTTTTTTGCCCAATTTGATAAGATGTAGATGGTGGAATTATATAGAATACTGTCAGTATGTTTTTTTATGTACATTAAACTGTAAATACAAAAAGTTATGGAAGTCTTGATATCTGACCTTTAAAAGTCAGATATCAAGATTTCCATAACTTTTTGTATTTACAGTTTAATGTACATAAAAAAACATACTGACAGTATTCTTTATAATTCCACCATCTACATCTTATCAAATTTGGCAAAAAACAGTTTTGTTTTCATTTCATTGCGTCGTCTGCTATTCGAAACATTCCGCCCGTGCGCTTCGGGGAATTCCGCGTTCGTGACGTCACAGTTGCCAAACAAACAATATTGTTATTCTGAATATCTAGCCTTCGGAAAAGTGGTATGCGAGGCGCAATTAAAAGTGAATTTTCTGAATAAATTCGTCTGTAATAGGTAAAAACTTTATTTGTATGCTTTTAAAAAGTACTTTTTCGAGCAACACGATGATTTTTAGCGAATGGTATATGTTGATATCTGACCTTTAATCAGCTATCAATTTGATCTTATTACTTCACTACACATGTTTAGGCATGCATAAGCATATAAGCATGTCACTACCAGTATACTTCTCATTTGGAAAATCAACCACAAGGTTATCTGTGAAATCCTTGTATCAATAATGGGAATGTCTTTCAATACCTCTGTATTGTGATTCTCATCAGTACTCGTACTAGAAAGCTCAGTCAATTTAATATGGGGGCAAATTCAACTATTCACTGCCTCCTGCAGATAATCTACCATCTTAGGTTATTCAACTTGCACAGAGTACAGATCCATAACATTTGCTGAATGCTGTACTTTCATAAATCAACCTTCCTAATTCATATTTCAAGTCCAAACTTGTAACCAAACCATTTATCAAATTCTCCACTAGTTAAATCTTAGAGCAAGTATCTTTCCTTCATTCTGCCTTCTCCTTAGTACCTAACATTCCAATATTCCCCATTCATTAGTAATAGTACTATAAATTAATTAATAAAAAAATATATTACTTAAAAACAATGTAGCTAATATGCAATCTTGCTTGGTTACCCACCTTAGGGCCATCCTTTTGTTCATCTACTACTTGGACAAAATTTACATAAACTTTGTCTTGTTCTAAATAAATACTCAAACATGAAAATATTATAAAGATATCTCTATAACTAAATCTCCAACTCCTTTCCTAACTTTGTTGTACGGACAAAAATATCACGGGCAGCATTACCTGCCAAACGTATGATGTGTCATAATAATACTCGCATCATAAAATATAGTCACTGCTTATATTGATCGTTCTCTCTTTCACCCGTGAATATTGATAACCATAGAAAATGTGATGAAGACAGTTTAGAGCAGTGGTTCCCAAACTGGGGGAAATTTGAAGCTACCAGGGGGAAATAATTACACTACCTACTAAATAAAAAAAAATCTCTGATGGATTTTCTCATGTCTGAGAGAGAGAGAGAGAGAGAATGCCTGTTTATCAGTATATTTGTACATTTGAAAAATAGATTAGTAGATAGTCACAGTGTATTTTAACTAGTCTTTCCCTGCTACACATGAAGGGGGAAATCTGGATAGTTGACCTGGGTGCAGGGGGAAATGACAGAAAAAAGCCTGAGAACCACTGGTTTAGAGAGTATGTCATTACGTAGGGGCAACTACAATAAATATAACCAAGACGCCAATATGGCAGCCTCGCGTATCCCCTTGCTCCTCCTGCCGCCTACATATGCGGCACCGTATGGAAGGGGTTAAAGCATTTTGGCCTAAGAGTTTGAGTTGGATATATGATATCCTTTTTTTTTGTGGTGGAGGAGGCTTCTTCATGTGTTTTAATTTTCTCTTATTTTCCTCTGTTCTGGTATGGTGGGCTTGAAGCTTGTTTTGGAGTAATGCTTGTTTATGATGTTCATGTTGCACTATTGCTTAGATGGGTTTTTTTTTTTTTTTGTCTTGTGTTGCAATTATTGTTTCATTGATGGGAGGGCTTAGTTTAATTTTTTTATTGTTTTTACCGCTCTCCATATTTTTCTGTTGTCTGTCTTTTTCTCAATTTCCTCTCTGTTGTTGATTTGTTTTGTGATGTCACTGTTGCTTTGGTATTTCTTTTTCTTGTTTTGTGAGGGTGTGGTTTTTTTTTGTTATTTTTTTTTTTTAATGAAGCTATCTCGTGTATAAAGTTTGGATTGAAGTTCTTTTTGTAGCATTTGGGGATGTGTATTTAACTTGCTTTGAGTGATTGTTACTATTTTGTTGGCAGCTTTATCCTAGGATAGGAATTTGTCAACAAATTTTTCTATAATGTGTTCAGAATACTTTGGTCAGTTTACTTTTTGGTAATTTATGAAATCAAGTAGAATTAAAAAGGTAAAAGATGCAGATGGAATAATGATAATGGAAGAGACAGCAGTAAGAGGAAGATGGGTAGAGTATTTTAGGGAGTTGCTAAATGTGAAGGAGGATAGGGAGGTAAAGGTAGTTGCAGTAGGAAGTGCTAAGAAAATGACAGTGATGAATGAGGAAAATGAAAGAGAAATAAGGAAAGATGACATGAAGGCAGTTATCAAAATGAGGACAGGTAAGGCACCTAGGTTAGATGAGTGTCTAAAAAAGGGAGGTACAATAATGGTGGACTGGCTGTGAGGTTGTTTATTGTTTGTTCAAAAGAGGATAGAGTGCCAGAGGACTGGAGGAGTGCCTGTATAGTTCTGCTTTACAAAGGAAAAGGAGACAAGTGTGAGTGTAGTAGTTCCAGAGGGATTGGTTTGTTAAGTGTAGTTGGGAAGGCTTATGGGAGGGTTATGAGTTATGATTGAAAGGATTAGGAAAGGAACAGAGGGAGTAATTGGTGTGGAACAGTGTGGGTTTAAGAGAGGTAGGGGTTGCATGGATCAGATTTTTATACTATGGCAGATATGTTAGAAAGCTTTAGAAAAAGATAAGGATATTTTTTGGGTCTTTATGGATTTGGAAAACACTTATAATATGGTATACAGGAAAGCACTGTGAGAGGTATTGCAGATATATGGGATAGGAGGAAAGCTGTTAAAAGTAGTCAAGAGTTTTTACAAGAATAGTAGAGCTTGTGTTAGAACTAGAAATAGAGTGGTTTGAGGTAAAGGTGGGGCTTCGCCAGAAATGCGTCATGTCGCCTTGGGGTGGTGTGAGAAATGCAAGGGTAATAGCCCAGGGATTGGAGATGGTTAAAGAAAATTGAGAAAAATGAGTGACGAGCCACTTGTTTGGTGACGACGTAGCACTTGTAGCAGAATCAGAGGGATTAAGGAAGTTAGTGACAGAGTTTGGGAAGGTGTGCAAAAGAAGGAAGTTGAAGATAAATGTGGGTAAAATTAAGGTGATGATGTGTACAAAGGGAGAGGATGGCAGCGAGTTGGAAATGAGTATTAAGGGTGAGAGACTGGAAAAAGTGATACTCGTACTTGGGGAGAATGTAGTGAAAGGGAGGAATGGAGGTAAAATGTAGATTGAGAGAAGCAAATAAATGCCTTGGGGGATTAAAAAGTGTAATGAAAAATAGACTTGGAAATGGATACTAAGAGGAGATTGTACAAAGGGGTGTTTGTGCCGACAGCACTATATGGGGCAGAAACATGGAACAAAGAGAGGAAGAGTTTGTGTTTGAGATGAAATACCTGAGAAGTATGGTAGGGTTTACTAGGCTGGATGGAGTGAGAAATGAGACGAGGAGGAGAACAGTGGTGAAAAGGGAGTTAGGAGATAGGGTTGATGAAAGAATATTGTGATGGTTTGAACACATGGAAAGAATGAGTGAAGAAAGATTAGTAAAATAGGTGTGGAAGGTAGAGGTAAAGGGAGTGAACATGAGTAATCAAGGATGAGATGGTTGGATGGGGTAAAAGGGCCATTGGGAAAGAGGGGAATGTCTGTTGAGGAAGGGAGAAGATAGAAGATATGGGTGAGTGGAGAATGGTTGTGTATGGATTATGCTGTGATGCATGAGAGTGGGTGGGGGATGGGGGGAGTGAAGGAGTATATGTGAATGATGTTTTGATGCAGCCTGAAGGGATTTCCCCCAGTCTTCTCTTTTTCTACATGAGAGGACAAAGAGGGGTGGGGGTCACTGATTAAATGAAGCAGCCTTTCTGTGGATGTGCTGTCTTGCTGCATTGCTTCTGTCCCAGGGCAGTGGGCAAGATGCAGGGATGACCTGTCATCCAGGAGAAGCCAAGAAAAGAGGGAGGGAGGGATGTTGAATGGGAGTGGAGTATGTGGGGATGAAATGGGTGGGAATGGATTTATGCCTTTGACTTTAGCTACCTCCCTTGTAAGGGGGAAAAAGCCATTGGTATATGTATGAAATTTCCAGAAACATGGAACATAAGAGGGGATAAGTTTAAATTTGTTGGAGAAGTATGGTAGGGGTTATTAGGTTGGATAGAGTGAGAAATGAGGTGAGGAGGAGAGCAGGGGTGGAAAAGGAGTTGGGAAATAGAGTTGATGAAAGATTATTGGGATGGTTTGGAGACATGGAAAGAATGATTGAGGAAAGATTAGTAAAAGAAGTGTAGAAGGCAGAAGTGTATGGAGTGAACAGGAGCAACCGAGGACAAGATTGATGAATGGGGAAAAAAGGGTTGAGAAAGCGGGGGATGTCTGTTGAGAAAAGAAGACAGAAGATAGGGATAAGTGGAGAATGGTTGTATATGGATGATGCTGGGATGCGGGGGTTTGGGATTGGTTAAGCATGAATATTCTGACGCAGCCCAGAGATTTATCCCCTTTTCTTTTTCTGCATGAGGGAATGGAGAGGAAGGGGGTTGCCGATTAAATGAAGTGTCGTTGCTGTGGATGTGTTGTGTCTTGCTCCATTGCTTCTGAACCAGGGCAATGGGTGAGATGCAGGGATGACCCATCATCCAAGAAGAGCCAAGAAAAGAGGGAGGGAGGGGTGGTGAATGGAAGTGGAGTGTGTGGTAATGAAATGGGTGAGAGTGGATTTATGCCTTTTGACTTTGGCTACCTCCATTATAAGGGGGAGAAAGACCTTGGTATATGTACATATGTATGTAAAGTTCTCTGTCTTGGATTGTAACTTTTCTTCTAGTTCTCTGGTGATCTTAATTGGAGAGTGATCAGATGATAGGTCCTGTATTATTTCCCATGTGATTTGGGTTTGTATAATACACACACATATGGAAGGACCAGTATATAAGGAAAATAGAGAAAAAGTTTGAAAGGCCCCACAGATTTTCACTGTAATGTTTGTATGATTGCAGAAGAATTAAATTAGGTTATACTAAGTAAAGAACTTTATTGTTTAAAAATTCTCACATATCTTACAGCTACATATGTATCACAAGGCTTTATTCTGTCGCCCAGCTTATAAAGACTTCTTAAAATGCAAGGACAGAAAAAGAACAAGCTTAATCTTTATGTAGACCTGGGACTGAGTGTTGAGCAAGAAAGGAATGTTGCTTCAATTTCCATAACATTAAGGCATGGCCTACCCACAATTCCATAGCATAATAAAGGTATCAGTGTAAATCATAAAAGCCAACTACCCTGTTTACACAACTTTCACCTCAAAATGGCTAACACTCATCCACATGGAATAGAAACATAATTCCCAAAATATTACAATACAAAGGGACAGAAAATATTCAACTTATCTTTAACTATCATGGGAATTGCCTTTAAGCCTTCTGAGCAGGTAAACCAGCGGTAATCTCGCTTTCAATACCACAATGGTCAGAACCTCGCAGTATCTTGAAGTACCCATTGTCACCCCAATCAGTATTCCATGAGTTAGCACAGAGCCAGTAAGGTACCCCATCCTCCTCACCCCACCCCAGAACTCTAATAGCATGTCCTCCCAAAGGCAAGCCATGTCTGTGCTGATAAACCCCTGACTTGTAATGCAGAAAATCAACATAAACAGTGAATGCACCCTCTACAGGTCCATTGGTCATGATTTCATATTTGATCTGTTCTTCATCTTGATCAATGCTATAAGCCTTCCTGCCCTGATGCAAGTCTGATTCATATGGCACACTGTAGCTATTCTCGCATGTCATGTGGCATTTGGGAGTAACACCTCCCTCAGAACATTTGGGACGCTTTCCCCTCACATGATGCTCACAAGGGGCTATTTCATATGGCTGACAACCCTGTGTGGAATTATAACTTCCACCTGACACAATCCCTATATGAACCCAATAGGTAAAAGCTGCACCTGGAAATCCACCATTGCAGCCAAACCCACATTGGTGGCAACATGACACCAGATTTTCTGAAGAAAAATGGAAGTTCTCCTCTCCCTTACTATGGATGCATACCCGATCACTCATTGCTTCCACAGCTCCAAAAGCCTGAAACCAACAAAAAAGTCATCAATGTGTGCATAAGATGTGTACATGTGTACATACCAAAAGGCCCTTTCCCACTTGTAAGTGTGATGGCCAGCCAAGGCTTTCCACCCTTCACCAATACCCATACACATCCAACACCCTTTCGTTGTCCCTTTTATATTAGCTCCTTGCAGATAAAGAGCCACCCTTGTCCTCTGTCTACTGCCTGGATTAGAAGCAATGCAGAAATATAAGCACCTCCACAGCTTCATTAAATAGCAGCCCTCCCACCTCATCCACTCAATAAATTACAAAACAGACGAGGAAATGGGTTTGGCCTGCATAAATTCATCATCCATTCATACTTATCTCTTGCCTTCTCTCTCCCCCCAGCTCAACAGACTTTCTCCTTTTACCTAAGCCCCCTTTCACCTTATCCATACATCCCATTCTTGGTTTTCCCCTCAAGTTCACTCCATTTACTTTTGCCTTCCATACTTTTTGTTAGTCTTTCTTCATCCTTTCCATATGCCCAAACTATCCAAATATTCTTTGATCAAACCAATCTGCCAGTTTTCTGTCCCATTTCTCACTCTATCCATCCTCATAATCCCAACCATGCTTTTTAAACACCATCTCAAACACATTTCAACAACTTCTTTCTGGTTCCCTTAAATTCCAAGTTTCTTCCCTCTTAGCATTGTGGATACAATTGCATGTTCATACAGACTGTACAATGAAGTCCCCTAGGGGACTAAAGTGCCCAACACCAACCATCAAACATAACACCAAAGTACTCAATTACACAGATGACCTGATAATAGTACTTAACACGTGCAAAATAATGGCTAAGAGCATGAGTTTAAAAATAAACTAGAACAGGGTCTTAGAAGCAATAGAATGGAGTCTACCCTACTTCTACTCCATTTCTTCATTATCTTTCGCTATTTGCATACCTTTCAGGTTCACCTGGTAGTCTCTTTCTCCTCATTCAAGTTCCTCATTTTCAGCACCTCTCTGACTCTATTTTCTTCTTTCTTTACTGAAACTCAACTCTCAATTTCTCTTCCACCAGATAATAATTAGACATTCCACCACCCCCTCATATGAACACATCCATGTTCATAACTCTTTCAATCCTTCTTTTGGGCACCACTACATAATCCAGTTATGCCCTCAACTACCCTCCCACTAGCCAATCTATACCATGTATACATGTATTTACTTTCCTAACACTATTCACTATCATTTTCCTTTCAATATACATCCACTATCATTCCTTACTACCACATCATCTCCCCATTACTCTATTTACTGGCTTATCTCCTACTCTAGGTTTAAGATCCCTCAACATTCACATTCCTCCCAAAAACAGTCATTTACATAGCTAAGACATTTCCTTTGCCTCACTTTTCTATCTAGGTCATATGTACTCACACTACATAATCCAATCATGCCCTCAACTACACTCCTACTAGCCAATCTATACAATGTATAATTGTATTTACCTTCCAACACTGTTCACTATCATTTCTCTTTCAATATACAACCACCATCATTCCTTACTACCACATCATCTCCCCATTACTCTATTTACTGGTTTATCTCCTACTCTAAGTTTAATATCCCTTAACACTACATTCACATTCCTTCCAAAAACATTCATTTAAATTTCTAAATCATTTACCTTCCTAACACTTTGGTGGAAGGTAAGTTGAGTGGAGGATAGATGGAGAAATAGGAAAAGGACAGAAGGTAGGGAAGTGCTTCGAGTAAATTGCTTAAATGAGAAAGAAAAGGAGAAGCAGTACAAGAAGCTGAGAGAGGAATGGAAGGGAGTGAAGGATCGAGTAGAACTAGGAGTGAAGGAGGAATGAGGATGCTTCAAAGTGGGAGTCACAAGGTGCACAAAGTTGGTGTGTGGAACATGGCGGATGGGAGGAATTAGAAGGAAGGGTAGTGAATGGTGGGATGATGAAGCAAAGGTTGTAGAAGAAACAAGCATTCACATTCTAAAATGGTTACAAAATAGGACAAGAGAATCATACGAGAGGTACAAAGAAAAGAGTAGTAAAGCTTAAGATAAAGGAGGCAAAGAGAAGAGCAGATGTGAAATGGGGCAAGATTGTGAGAGAAAATTTTGAAAGTAATAAAGAGATGTTTTGGAAGGAAATTAAGAGAGGAAGAGGAGGTGAATCAAGTAGAGAAGAAAAGGTAAAGGGTGCAGATGGAGAGATGATAATAGAAGAGATGGCAGTAAGAGGAAGATGGGCAGAGTATTTTAGGAAGTTTCTAAATGTGAAAGAGGATAAGGACTGAAAGGTAGTTGCAGTGGGAAGCACTAAGAAAATGACAGTGATTAATGAGGAAAATGGGGGAGAAATAAGGAAAGAGGAGGTGAAAGCAGTTAAAATTATGACACCTAGGTTGGTTGGGTGTCATGTGGAGTGTAGTAGAGTCTAGTGGGGAAGACTTATGGGAGGGTTTTGAGAGGTTTAGGAGAGGAACAGTGGGAGTAATTGGTGAGGAAAAGGTGTATTGAATCTAACCATAAGAAATAGTATTGATAAGCTTTTCTATGCTACACCTACTTCCTGCATGTACAGGTTTACAAGGTGGATAAAAAGACACAAGTTTGGGTCTAAATTTACTCATGACTAATTTCACACTAGTTTCCTATGAAGAAGCTTAGTGCATAACTAATCAGGAATACACTCAGACCAAGACTGGTGTCTTCTGTATCCACCTTACTCAGTTTGTCATTATGTCTAAACATTTATAAGTTTGCCTTGTATTCAGTGTGGCAATTACAAGTAATCAAACAACACTACCATATTGGACCAAAAAAGTACTAGAGAACTAACAGATTTTACGGGAAAAATGATTAGGCTCAGACAAGGTCAAAATACAATAATATAAACTACAGTCAGAGAAATAATTTTACATTAATGTAAACTTTGTTGATTGTACTTTCTTGTACTCACTGCACACAATATAAATAAAAAAAAATTACAACACTAAATACTCCCTCACAAGAAACATAAGGAAATTAATAGATACATAACTTACCCAGCAGGAACCACAGGAGCCTTGGTCTCTGATCTCTCCAATGGTAGGGCACATACTCCATGCAGTTCGGGAATCAAACTCATTTGGAAGGTCAGACAAATTTATGTTTTCATGGTGGAGGACTGGTGGAAGGTGCCATTTGGAATCCTTATGTACTCCCATGAGTCCCTTGATGTACTTGATGGGTAGGTGTTTGTTGAAGTTCCTTCCAGCCTAGTCAGAAATCAGGATCCAATCATTACTTTGACTTGCATAATTATAAGTACACACACATGTAGGAGTTGTTGGATAGAGGTCAAAGGTGGACAAAATATATACGATAACAGACTGCTCACTCAGAAAGGTACTGGAAGACTGGAAAAATGCCAATATTGTGCCAATATATAAAGGGGGAAACAAGGAAGACCCAACAAACTATGGACCAGTCTCCCTTAGAGTAGTGGATGTCTTGAACAAACTGGATGAAACAACAGTGTGTGCAAACACCAAAAATTAATTTAATAACTAGATGTTGCGAGATACAAAGAAGGAGCACCATGAGCATAGCTCCCCTTCCTGTATAATACAACTAAGTAAATAGAGAGAGATACTGAACAAGACTAAGTGTGGAAATGGGCAAGATGAACTTGACATTAAGACCAAGAATTAGGTGGATGGACAGAGTAAAGTGGGTACTAATAGCATGAGGAATGTATTTCACAGAAAGAAAAAGTACAAAAGATAGGAGTGAATGGAGAGTTTGTAAAATGAATAAATTATATGACCCAGAGTGATATGTATTTTTTTCTGTTCCATAATCTTTATGAATGGATAGAAAATAATATAATCATAAAGTGGTCAATAAAAAAATACTTCATTAACCACTTCACTACGGGCCAAAATCTCGTGGGCAGCATTAGCTGCCAGACGTACGATGTTTCGTCATAATACTCGCATCATAAAAAATAGTCACCGCTTATATCGATCGTTCTCTCTTTCACCCGTGATGAAGACAGTTTAGAGAGAATGTCATTATGTAGGGGCAACTACAATAAATATAATCAAGATGCCGATATGGCAGCCTCGCATATCCACTTGCTCCTCATGCCGCCTACGTAGGCGACACCGTATGGAAGGGGTTAAGTTCAATCATTAGCATCCAACAGCTCAATGAATGGCGTGTATAAATCTACATCAATATATAAATAAAAATATAACTCTTTTAAAATGATTCTGAAATGACCTCAGTGGTGACAGTGTTTGGGGGACACTTTTGTAAGGGTGATTGGCTGTACAATGCAGACTACCAATATGTGGTGATGTCACGGCAACGGGGACAACTGATTGGCCGAGAATGGTGACGTCACAGCAATGGAGACGACTGATTGGCCAAGAATGCTGACGTCACAGCAATGGAGACAATTGATTGGCTGGAAGCGAAGGGCAGGATGTGAAGCGCCCTCTCGTAAAGCAGTCCAAGCACCCATGGCGAAGCCATAGCAGTGAAGCCAATGCCAAGAGACGAAATGGCGAAGAAGCGTAGACAAGTGGCTAAAGGCTACCAAGGGTATAATGAAGAAGACGTCCTAAGAAGATAAGGTGTTGGCAGATAGATTAAGGCCTGTGAGTGAAGCAAGCAAGCGCTGCAGACCAAGCAACCTGCCGAAGGCAGGTGCGGCATAGTCACTGCTTGTAGATTATAAAGCAAGTCAAAATCATAGTATATTGAAAACTGATATACCATATTTATATGAAGTGGAATTGGCATTGGCAACTAAGAGTGAATAGAAATTGGCATCGGTATTGGCAGTGGCAATTAATGGTAAATAGGAATCGGCATTGGCCAAAAATAATGGAATTGGCATACCCCTAGTATTATGTGTGTCATAATCATACAGGGTCAAAGGTAATGCAGCAAGACAGTACTTTTATACCAGGGCCTGATAGCAGCCAGAGCTGGTTTATCCCCACTGCTTCATTATATGGCAACCCTCCTCACCTACTCAAAAAATTAAAAGCAAACAAATAACATCCTTTCAGGCCATTTATTTCTAAGTATCAATACCAAAGGGTTTCCTTTAGTTCTAGGAATCATTATCATAGATACATGCCATAGCCTCCCCCCCCCCATTAACCCATCTAAAAGCCTATTAATTGCCCATTCAATCTTAGCACCTTCCACATGAAGGGTCATCCCTGTCCCATGCCACAATGCTTGGGTCAATGGGAATTCAGTGCAACAGTGACTCCACAGCATGGTCATAAAGTTGCAGCTGATTTACCCCTGCTGCTTCCCCACAATTAGTTAATTCAAATGACAATAAAAAATATTAAAAAGTACATAAATCTAACATTTCAAATGCATAGAGTTATATTTGATATGATGTGTGCAAAACTAGTAGGAACAAACTTTGGTGAACAATGTCAAGTACTATATATGCTTACCTTCCAAGTTTTTGCCACCTGGTTTATATGATTAATAGTCTTATCAGATAAATAAGGGTGGTCCAGCCCTAGAGCCAGGCCAATTAATCCCACTAAGAGGATTAACTTCATCTCTGCAGTTCTGGAAAAGAAAATAACAAAATGTCTATATTATATAATCATCAGTGCCAATTTGATGATTTTCAAGTTTTTTTCTCCCCAATATTTCATGTTGTTGACAACAGTCTAATAAGTAATGAGGATGCTGATTCAATTTTAAACATGAGAGGGCTCATGACTCCACTACAATATTTTTTTGTTGTCAAATTACAAAACCACACCAGAGGCAAACCATTATATTTCACAAACTGCTCAGTTTATATTTTTCCATATAAAATGTTGGGTTATCAATCAATCAATCCCTTGCCCCAGATCTCTTGCAGGTGACCCATGGCACCCAGATTACCAGCAACAACCACCAGATTGGTCCGCAAGTCAATTAAGGAAGAAATATTGTGCTGTTACCTAGGTATGGCTAGGGTGGAGCAGTGTGCATGCACAATGTTGTCTTGAAGTCATTCAGCCAATCAGCTTAATTTATACTCATAGCCTACCCTGTCTTCTATTCTTCTGCATGAGGGGGTGGAGCAGGGGGTCACTGATTAAGTGGAACAGCCTTGCTGTGGATGTGCTGTCTTGCTGCACTGCTTCTGACCTAGGGCAGTGGGGATGACCCATCATCCATGAAGAGCTAAGATGAGAGTGAGGAAAGGATGGTGGATGGGAGAGGAATAGGTGGGGATGAAATGGGCGAGAGTGGGTATATGACTTTTGACTGACTACCTCCAGGTAAGGGTGAAAAAGCCCTTGGTATATGGATTGATGGTTGGATATACAGACGGTCCTCAACTTACGTTTTAGTTACGTTCCGAACGGCCAAACGTAAGTTGAAAATGAACGTAAGTTGTTACTGTACTATACATCCGTAAATTCTATTACCGTATCTTATAAAACACCCCTAAATCATTAATTATACACATAACATTGCAAAATAATAATATTAATTTCAAATAAATTAAATTCAAGCAGCATAAATTGAGATGGTGGAGGAGGAGGAGGCAAGGCATGTTCAGTTTGTCGTTTGTGCAATGTAAACAATGGATGCAGCGTCATGCACAAGTATCGTTTGAACTACGGAGAGTGCGCTAAACTAAAAAAAAAAAATTTTACAATTTTTTTTTACAGTCAGTTCAAACATATAATCGAAAAAACGTAAAACGAATGAACGTAAGTAGAGGAGCGTCTGTATATGTATTTTACCTAGTATCTTACAGGACGGGGAGCTACACTTGTGGTGTCCTGTCCCTGTACCTTGCCATGTCTAATTTGTTCTTAAAATCATGTATTGCTTTTACACACACTCTTGTTTTATCTAGCATGTTCCATTCATCTACTACTCTGTGGGGAAAGCTTTTCTTTTTCAGGTTTTCTTCTACAACTGTCCTTTTTGAGTTTCCTTCCATGTCCTCTTGTATTTCTATTATCCCAATTTAGTAAGTCTTCTCTATCAAGGATTTCCATACCTCTCATAATTCTGTAGGTGGTCAACAAGTCACTTCTTTCTCTTTGTTCCATAATTGGCAATTCTAGTTTTGACAATCTCTCTTCATATGACAGTTTTGATAGTGTTGGGGCCATCTTTGCAGTTGCTCTCTGGATCCTCTCAATTTTCTTTATTTTCTTTTTAGTACTGGATGACCATAGTGTTGCTGTGTACTCCAACTTTGGCCTTATCAGTGTGAATAGTATTAGTAGTATTTTGTTTACCATTTCTTTATCCAAGTTAGTAAATGCAACTTTTACTGATTTTAGGAAGTTATAGGTTTCTCCAACAATTTTGTTTATCTGTTTGTCAGGGGACATATACTTTGTGATTACTCCCAGGTCTTTTTCAGATCCCACTTTCTTTACCTCCTTTGCACCAATATTATACTGACCTGATTTTTTTTATACTTTTTTCCAAATTCCATTATGCTAAATTTCTTAATGTTGAAGTCCACTTCCCACTTCTGACTACATTCCCAAACCCTGTTCAGATCTCTCTGTTGTGAATTACAGTCTGTTTCAGTACTCACTTTCTTCAAAAGTTTTGTGTCATCTGCAAAGAAGCTCATGTAACATTCCATACCCTCATCCATGTCATTCACATAAAAAGCAAACATTATTGGAGCCAATACTGATCCTTGTGGAATTCCACTAATCACTTCTTCCCAAGTAGAGCTCTTACCTCTGAGCACTACTCTCATTTTTCTTCCATGCAATAAGTCCTCCATCCATTTCAGTAGTTTACCTTGTATCCCTCTTTTAGTTTCCAGTTTCCTTGATAGTTTTTTGTGTGGAACTTTGGCAAAAGCTTTTTGTAGGTCTAGGAAAGCACGATCAGCCCATCTGTCCCTTTCCTGTATTATACATAGCAGTCTTGAGTAATAACAGATCAAATTTGTGGCACATGATCTTCCCTGTCTAAATCTGAATTGTCTTGGATTTAGTATATAGTTCTCCAGATGTCTTATCCATCTACTTTTTATAACTTTTTCACAAATTTTGGCTACTGTGCTTGTAAGGGAAACTGGTCTGTAATTTGTCGAGTCTTCCTCGTTTCCTCCTTTATATATTGGTACAATATCAGCATTTTTTCAGTCTTCTGGTATTTTGAGTGAGCAACTTATGCTATATATTTTGTCTATTAGTTCTTTTTTACATTCTATTAATATCCAGTTTCCAATTCCATCCAGGCTGTGCAATTTCCTGACATCAAGGTTCATTATTTGGTCCATTATTTCTTTCGGTGTTACTATCATTTCCCTCATGCTAGGGAATTTCACTTCTCTCACTTCATCTCGATATTGTACATTTTCTCTAGTGAAAACAGACTCGAAGTGTTTGCTCATAATTTCAGCCATTTCTGTATTTTCTGTGTATTCCATATTCCCTTGGCATAGTTTAAATATTTCTTATTTTTTCTAGTTTACTGTTCACATGTATATGGAATAGTTTTGTGTGTGTATGTATTTATCTAGTTGTATTATATGAGAGGGGGAGCTATGCTTGTAGTGACCAGTCTTTGTACCTCTCAGCATCTAGTTTGTTCTTGAATTCTTGAATGGTTTTTGCACACACTGTTGTTTCATCCAATTTGTTCCAGACATCCACCACTCTGTGGAAAACTTTTTTTTTTTCCAGATCTCTTCTATAACTATCCTTTTTGAGTTTCTTTTCATGTCCTCTTGTTTTTCTTTTATCCCATTTTAATATGTCTTCTCTGTCAAGTACTTCCATGCCTTTCATGATTCTGTAAATGGCCAGTAGATCTCTCTCTCTTCTTTGTTCCAGGGTTGGTAGTTCCAGTTTAGACAATCTTCGTTTGTATGTAAATTTTGAAAGTTTTGGTGCCAAATTTGTTGTTGCTATTTGGATTCTTTTTAATCTTTTTATATTATTTTTTGTGCTGGGTGTCCATAGCGTTGCAGCATACTCCAATCTTGGTCTTATCTGTGTGACTAATATTTTTTTTACCATTGCTTCATCCAAGTAATTAAAAGCTACCTTTATTGATCTTAGTAAATTGTAGGTTTCTCCAACTATTCTGTTTATATGCTTGTCTGGTGACATGGCTTTATTAATTACTCCTAGGTCCTTTTTGGAGCTAACTTTTTTTTTTTTTTTTTTACATTGTACCAATTTTACATTGTCCTGATATTCTTTTATTTTTTCCAGACTCTATTATACTACATTTCTTGATGAAATTCATTTTCAGTTTTGGTTCCATTTCCAGACTGAGTCCAGGTCTCTCTGTAGTAATTCACAGTTTTTTTCTGTACTTACTTTCTTTAGTAGTTTTCCTTTTTCTGCAAAAAAGTTCATATGTTCTACACCTTCATCCATGTCATTTATATATACAGACGCTCCTCTACTTACGTTCATTTGTTTTACGTTTTTTCGATTTTACGTTTGAACCGACTGTAAAAAAAAATTTGAGTGGATTTTTTAGTTTAGCGCTCTCTCCGTAGTTCAAACAATACTTACGCATAACACTGCGTCCATTGTTTACATGGCACAATCGACAGACTGAATGTGCCTTCCCTCCTCCTCCTCCCCCTCCTCCTTCACCATCTTAATGTTACTTGAATTTAATTTATTTGAAATTAATGTTATTATTTTACAATGTTATGTGTATAATTAATGATTTAGGGGTGTTTTATAAGATACGGTAATAGAATTTACGGATGTATAGTACAGTAACAACTTCATTAATTTTCAATTTACGTTCGGGCCGTTCGGAACATAACTAAAACGTAAGTTGAGGAGCGTCTGTACAGCAAACATTATCGGAGCTAATACTGAACCTGGTGGGACTCCACTTATCATTTCTTCCCAGGTTGAATTTTTATCTCCAAGTACTACCCTCATTTTCTCCTATGCAAGAAATCTTCTATCCATGTCAATAACTTTCCTTGTACACCTCCTGTTGTTTCAAGATTTCTTAATAGCTTTTTGTGTGGTACTTTATCAAATGCTTTATGTAAATCCAGGAAAGCATAAGCTGCCCATCTGTCCCTTTCTTGCATTATATCTATTAACCTTAAATAAAAACAAATCAAATTTGTGGCACGTATGTGTGTGTATACCAGGTTAACCAGTTAACCACTTGCAAGTAGTTAACTTTACATTTCTAGAGCACATTATGTTTTTATTTTATTGATATATATATATATATATATATATATATATATATATATATATATATATATATATATATATATATATATATATATATATATATGCTGGTACATTGTGACAAGTTGATGAAGGTGGAAAAAGAAGTCACAGGTCTAGTTCTGAGTTTCTGAGTTTGTTCCAGACCAGTTTTGCATGGAGTGAAACTGGTCAGGAATAAACTAAGAAACTTGGAACTAGACCCGTGACTTTTTTCCACCTTCATCATATATATATATATATATATATATATATATATATATATATATATATATATATATATATATATATATATATATATATATATATATATACATTTTACAGTGACCAAAAGCAGTGGGTTCGAATCCTACATGCAACTGTCATAAAAACTATATATATATACTGTGTGTGTGTATATATATATATATATATACACCATATATGATTAAAAAACATTAATAAAAGCTAGCTAACTTTTCAAGATTTACCTTGGTTGGGTTAGCTTAGGGTATGTTACATTAGGCTTGTTACGTCTACCAAATTCACTCATTTTCCTTCTAATGGGGGGAGGAATTTAGATTTGAATCCATGTATTATTCCAGCTTGGGTTAATTCTAAGTTTTTATGCATCCTTTGTTCTCATGACCTCTTAAAGCTCTCCTATCCCTATTCAAGAGATTTCTTCTGTCAATGTAGTCTATCCCCTTTTGCGACCTGAATACTGTACTTATCACCCATCTTCGATCTTTCAGAGCTGGCAGACCCAGTGATCTCTCATATATTCATATTGTTAGGCTGGGAACTTGTTTGGTTGCTGCCCTTTCTATTGTCCAAATCTTCCTTAAATCCTTCACTGTACAAGGGGACCATACCATTGATGCATGTTATATTCTTGGGTCAGGATTTTTTTTTTTTATCACTATCCATACATGATTATCATGTATGGATAAAACAGACTGAAAAGAGATTGGCATTTCACTATATCATGATGATATAGTGAAATGCCAATCTCTTTTCAGTCTGTTTCTCTCACAAACCTGCATTGTTCATCTGGTGATTATCTTTTATCAACTCTCCCAAACCTTTCTACTCTTTTGCTTTAGTAATGGGGGAGGGCAGGGTTTTGAAACACTTACATACAAAAATCTGAGGTCAAACCAGTATGAATCTACTAGGATCCCACCGGATGGTCAAAGAATCTAGCTCCTTGGTCACCCACTAACTCGTGATTTCCTTTTAGTAATTAATTGAATGCAGGTGCCCACATATTGCCTAAATTTCATACAGAATATTAATCATTCCATACATTGGCTACGATATTCCTATACCTACATAAATTTGTTGATGGGTATAAGGAACTGGATTGTTCTTGGGCATTAGTAGAGACGAAATGTTACTATCACTAACTGCAAATGTTTCCTTATTACAGCTGATTCCAATGTTCTAATGCATCTTTAAGCACAATCATAAGGATTCTTATTCAGCTTCCTCAAATAAAGTAGAATGTAATAACTATACATACCTCGTGCTGACCACTAGTCACAAGACACGGACGATGACTAATGGTCACACTAATCTGAAGAGATTGTTGCTCTTCCACCCGAATCTTTTACTCCTTGGTCTGCACTTTGTACGTAGTTTATATGGACGTTCTCTTTTTGGTTGTTACGCGCACAAGAGAAAACGGCACGTTTCGATTAAAAGCTACAGCAAACTGATGAAATAGATTAAGCCCAATATATTTATTTTACTATTAATTATATGAATGGATATATTTTGCTTCCTTGAACTTATTATTTGCTCTCCAACAGTCTATGTGACAAGTCAAATAGGCGTTTTAAATATTTTTGCTAGGGGTATACTATTGTATTGTCGGTGGTCGGTCAAAACGTCCCCGGGACACACTAACGCTTTTATACCCATGGATAATATCATGCCGCTGTAAATATGTATTTCAGGTTCATAGCTCTGGTCTACCTGACAGAAAGTGGGCATATATATACCTGTATATGGGGATGGTATTCCTACTTTACAGGAATACTGGGAATACTATGTGTCACGTTCATGAGAACATGATATGGGCTAATCATAGCTTAGAAAGGATTCCCGTTTCTTGCAGAAAAATGTGGATAGAGGTTAATGCCTCCAAGTTTAAGTGTAGTGTGATAACTGAGGCAGTGGTGTGCAGAGGTCTGGTGATGGCCGGTGCCTCAAAGATATATAAGGCCTCATGCTACAATTAAAGAAATATTATGAGAAAGGAAGATATTTTGAATGTGTAAACACATATGAAACAGAAGGTAAACACTTTATTCAATTTAGATATATATAAACAAAATTTTATTAAGTTGTTTTCCCTGGAGTATGTATGCCAGCTATGGTCTCCACACAAATTAAGTTTAATAGGTCCAGAGGGTATTCACGAGCAGGTTAGTTGGGGACTCCCTGAATTATGGGGAGAGGCTGGAAATTCTCAAGCTCTATTCACTGCAGAGACGTGGAGAGCACTATATAGTGATTAACGTATAAAAAAAATCCTGGAGGGCACAGCACCAAACCCATCACAAAAAGAAGTATCAAGGGAAACACCGTCCCAGGTTTGGTAGGACCTGCGGAAGAAGGTGGTCCGTAAGCAACTGCTCCCAGCGACTGAAGACTATCAAGTCGGAAAGTTTCACCTGGGCTGGCTCCAGCCTTTACAACTATCTCCCAAGAGAGATCAGGTTCCTAACGGGAGTCAGCACGGATGCTTTCAAGAAGAGGCTTGACAAATTCCCAGCCAACATCCCAGATGAGCTTCAAGTCCCACATGGCCCAACCTCATGATCGAGGACCGGCAACGAACTCGATCGCAGGCCAGCTCCAGTACGAGAGGCTCGGGCAGAGATGTGGGAGTGGTATCTCCCCAGGCTGGCCATGGTGTTGACACCAGAACCTACCTATAAGACCTAACTGATCTGATTGGATGCCCCCCCCCCCATTTAGACGCCCCTTCACCCCTCTTCTACACGCCACTGAATTGAGGAGAAATAGGAAAATAGAAATTACAAGGGATTGTGTAGGGAGATTATTCGAGAACTAACACCTTCACGTTGGCAGGTAGGAGGCTACAGTAACTTAATAACTATAAGATCTATATCAGTTAAGCAGTGGAAAATCTCTGCAGTCATCCATATCGAACAGTTCGCATCATTGAGTTATGGATCACTTTACATGCCTTCACAGTCGGAGGAGCCCACTGATAACTGGAACGTACTTTGTCCCTGATGGTGGACAGGGAAATCACTCACGAAATACGATCATAATGACGACGTGGACCATTGGACACCATACATATTCCACCGAATATATGGAATAAGGTGGCACCATAAGGGTTGATTCACACTATCGGTCCGGTCGCGCTCCGCTCTCGGTTCTGAGGTATTCACACCATCGGTCCGCTCTCGTTCTCGTCATCCCCCCCTCCCTCGACACCAGTAGAAGTCTTACCATCAGTTACGAAGGATGTGTGACTTTTCTGACGCCGAGTTGGCAATAATCGCTATTGCACTTGATGATGAAGAAGAAGGAAAACAAAATAGAAAAAGAGATTGTGGGTTCATCCTATGTTGCAAGATAGGAAGACTGAAGGAGAATTTCATACTCTGTATCCTATTCTTATTGATGATGAGAGTAAATTCCACAGCTATTTCAGAATGAACAAAGGAACATTTGAGAAAATACTATCCAAAATTGAGGATGACCTGAAATGTACAAGAAGATGCTGCACTTCCTGGCACTGATGTGCTTGCACCATACGTTATAGTGGGAGATGAGGCTTTCCCGCTGAAGAGAAATTTGATGAGGCCCTACCCAGGTTCACAGACTGAACATAAGGTAGAGAAGAGGATTTTTAATTATAGATTATCTAGAGCCAGGAGGATAGTTGAGTGCACATTTGGTATTCTAGTGCAAACCTTCAGAATATATTTAAGGAAACTTAAAGCTATGCCTTCTAACGTTAATGCAATCATTACACAACATGCATACTTCACAATCTGATACACCCAAATGCTGTTGCATTACCAGATACTGTTGTCATGCCTCCATCAAACACAGTATGTCCAATGAGAGGAAGAGGGGGAAATGCTACAAAGGAGGCTTTTGGCATGAGAGAAACACTGAAAGATTATTTCAGCTCCCCAGCTGGTTCAATGCCTTGGCAAAATTATAAAATATAAGTAGACAAACAAACTTGGGTAGGAATATTTGTTGAGTGAGCTAAGGAGATGCATTTCCGCAGTGGATAATAGGTTGTTATTATACATATGGAATTTCTTTCTTCGGTTAATAATGTGTATTTTTTTCTCAGTACCTTGGCAATATGATAAGTATGCAAACATTATTGTATAGGAAAATTGTTTAGTGAGGATAGGAAATGCATTTCCACAGTGGACATTAGGCCATTGTATGGAATTTCTTACCTTCACAACCCAGCTGCCTGGTTATTTCAACACAGCTTCTTCTTTTCGCCACGTTATCACTGTAGTGCAGCGAAGTCAGGTCATACAGCTCTGGTTTACCTTTTGACTAATTCTATTAGCATTTCATCTGAATCCACAAAATTAAAGTAAGTTTTGTAGGTTATATTTTATTCAGTTGGTGCTTATGTACGAGTATATCCTCGCTGTACGCATTGTCATTGTATCAGTGATAAATAAAAAGAAAACGTATTTTTATAATTTTTCTAACTTTCTCATGATCCCATTGTGGTGTTTCCTTTGGATTATCCATGGTTTTGGTAGGACAGAAGGTATAACTACTTGCTTATATGAAGGCTGAATCTCGACTGGAGTGGAGCAGGAGGAGCAGGACCGTGGCAACTGAGTTCACACTGGCGCTCACAGTCTGGTCACGCTCCGCTCTCGCTCCAGTAAAAATATCTTTTGACGGAACCGTGACCGGAGCGAGACCGGAGCGAGAGCGCCAGTGTGAATGCTTCCATTGAAATTAATGAGACAATATTGGACCGTATCGATAGTGTGAATCAAGCCTTAATGTACCTCGCCAGAAATTGTGTTCTTGTCATGAGATTTATGTCTGAAATCTCAGGAGTGGGTAGATCATCAGGAATGAAGAACTTATGCTTTAATTCCAAGTCCGGCTAAATTCATGACAAGGCCAACTTTCCCAGGGTTGGACATCACTGATCCGCCCGCCAACAAAAATCCTGACCCTAGCCTTCCTCTTTTTCCTGGCAAGGCTCCTTATCAACGACAAGGGTCGCCCCTGTATCTAACAATACCCGTATCGGTCATTTCTTTGAACCCACTACCCTTGCTATTACTGTAGCTAAACCAACTCGAGTTTCATCAGCACTTGTATACCACGACACGAAAGTCCCTCTACTTCCTTCTCACTTGTCCTAGTTATGCGTGCTTCTAGATATATGCGGACTTGGAGACAGGTTGTAATGGTGTTGTAATGGGTTACAGTGGGCTGTAATGCGTTGCAGTGCGTTGTAATGGGTGACAGTGGGTTGCACTGGGTTGTAATGGATTGCAAGGGGTTGTAATGGGTTGCAGTGGGTTGTAATAGGTTGCAGTGGGTTATAATGGGTTGCAGTGGATTATAATGGGTTGTGGTGGGTTGTAGTAGATTGTAATGGGTTGTAGTGGACTGTAATGGGTTACATTGGGTTATAATGGGTTTCAGTAGGTTGTAATAGGTTGAAATGACTTGCAGTGTGTTGTAATGAGTTGCAGTAGGGTGTAATGAGTTGTAATGGGTTGTAATGCATTGCAGCGGGTTGTAGTTGGTTGTTTATTGGCCTGACTGTAGCCTGTAACACTGGTCAACAAATAATTTGTCCCAAGAAAAAGGAGAACTAGACATTTCAGAGGCTAAGTGTGGCCAAAAATCCAATATTACCGTCTTAAAAGTCAGTACATTGGTGATATTATCGTGATATATCAATGAAAGACATGAGTGGTGTAGAATTAAACTGTGATATCACAAGAAAACCATACCTAATAGACAAATTCCAAAAAGCTGGAAGATGACCTAAATGTCAGCCTAAAAAAACCACACACTGACAGCACAACTGACAGCACTTGCCCTACCTGGGGTTTCTCACTTTCCACTTTGTGAGAGTGGGATGGTGATTTTTTATTTATTTAGTCATTTGTCTATTTACTTGTTCACTTATTATTTTTTTCTTTTACAAAAAACAAGTATCATTCTGTTGACCAGTTACTATTCACAAGAACATGAGGATCTATTTTCTCTTCCTTTTCTCCCAGAATACGAGCAAACCTGGGCAAAATTACATTAATCTAAGTCTACCATGCAGGGCTCCTTGTCTGGTCAAGGTATCCCCTATTGTTGCAACCACATTTGCCAGCCTTAACTCATACAAAGGAGGAGCATTTCACTCCCTATTTCCATTGTACTTAGAACTCCCTTTCAAGGTTTCCCCAGTGGTTAGGGTACTTCCTGCATGCAATCTTGGTTGATATAGCTCCATCACCCAGTACCCTTTTTTTTCATCATCCTAAACTTTTCCTCTGCTACTCTGCTGCCAGACCCGATTGATGGGTGGTGTTAATAAGGGGAGCGGGATAGCATCAATCACTGCCATCTCCTTCACAAGCCATCTTTGTTCGGTATTCTTACTTCTTTTTTTTTCAGATATACTACATGGCTCACTAGGTAAGATTCAGGAAGGTGCAACTGTGGTAAGTGGGTGCATGTAACACTTGTCAGTCACCCGAGACTGCCACCACTGTAGCATTTGGCCAATCTGGTCTCTGGAGGGGAAATGATACACATGGAGGATGTCTGTATTTTTTGGTGTGTAGTTTTGAGAGGCAGAATATCAAAGGATTGAAGGACTTACCTGGATGTGCAGAAGGGGTCCAAAATGTGGGTTCTTTCAACACACTGCATCTGCCATCACATGGGAGAAAGTGGAAGAGGATGGGGCTGAGCATGTGGGTTGCAGGCCTATACAGTGACCCTAGTTTCCATGTTTGTAGGCACTCCTCTTGGGTCTTTTGGAGTTATAATTCCACCCTATTACTGCCATTTCAGGTAGAATCATATTTGTGGATTGGCACTCTATGCCTGCAGGGCTTAGCCCACTGTGACCTTTGTTGATTTCATGTTATGCTTGGAGGTTACATTGCCTCACCACATGAGCATGTGGAAAGAATGAGTAAGACAAAACTTGCAAAAAGTGTGAAAGCCCGAGGTAGATGGACTGAACTTGAGGGGAAGACCAAGGAGTTGGATGGACAGGGTGAATGGAGCCTTGAGGCAAAACGCATTTTTTTTTTTAGACTATGGTTTTGGAGATGGCTTATGACAGGGTGGACTGGAAGGCACTAAGGTAGGTAATGCTGATTAGGGGAAAGCTGTTATGGGTAGTCAAGAGTTTTGTGTTAGGACTGGGAATGGTGAGAGTGGTTTGAGGTGAAGGTGGGGGCTGCATCATGTTTGTCATGGCTGTTCAATGTGTAACTGAATGGTGGTAGTATTGGGAGGTGAGTGAAAGGGTGATGGGCAGGGAATTGGAGATGGTTTCAGATATGAGAGTTGAGCCAGGTATTGTTTGTGGATGATACTGGATTTGTGACCAGGTCAGAATTTGGAAAGGTGCCAAGATAAGAGGGAGGGAGGAGGGTGGAGGGGAGTGGAATATATAGGAAATGGAATGGGTGGGAGTGGTTTCTATGCCTTTTTCTTTTTTTGCTAACCCCCCCTCGTGTAGGGGGAAAAAGCCTTTGGTATATGTATGTATGATACGAGGTAAAGTAAATGTGGATAAAAGCAAGATGATGAGATGTAAAGGGGAGAGGGTGGCAGCAAATTGTCTTAGAGGAGACAGGCTGAGGAAGTGGATAGTTATAAGTATTTGGGGTCACATATAGCACAAAATGGAAGAATGGGGATGGCAGTAAATTGTAAAGTGAAGCAAGTAAACATTTTGGAGGACAGTGTTATGAGAAATAGGTATCTGAGACTGGATGCCAAGAGATTATATGAAGGGGTGATTGTGCCTGCAACACTACATTGGGGTAGAGACTTGAATTTTAAGAGGCAGAAAGAAGTTTGAGATGAAGTGTCTAAAAAATATGGTGGGGATAACAAGGATATATGGTGAGAAATGAGGAAGGCTGATGAAAGATTATTAGGATGGTTTGGACGCATGGAAAAAACGACTGAAGTAAGATTACCAAACACAATGTGGGAAGCAGGGTTGGATGGAGTTAGCTTCAGATGGATAGGGTGAAAGGGGCTTTGAGGAAGAAGGAAATGTCTGTTAAGCAGGGAAGGGAAAAGGCAGGGGATAGGTGGGAGATCAAAATGTCATCCATATTTTGATGCAGCCTAAAGGGATTTTTGTCTTCTCCATTTTTCAAACAAAGGGTTGAGAAAGGAGGGTTGCCATGTAAATGAAGCGGCACTACTTTGGATATACTATGTATTACTGCATTGGTCCTGACTCAGGCAGTGGTTAGAAGACAGGTGATGATGGCCCTTCATCCATGAAGAACTGAGAGGGAAAACAAATGAGTGGAATGGATGGGAGTGGGCGTGTGCCTTAGCTGGCTAACCACCCAAAGGGGGAGGAGACCTTTTTATTATATGGGAAGGGAGCTATGCTCATAGTGACCTGACCTTTGTATCTTTCAGCATCAAGTTCTTTCTAAAAATCTTGAATTGTGTTTGCATGTTCACAGTTCAAGAAACAGGTGACAATAAATAAAATCTCAAAACTGCAGTATTGTGTTCTTTATAGGAAAAGTAAAACTTCAGTGGGCATAATAGTTATCAATATTCCAAAACCAAACCTAATTAAGGATATTGACAATGCTGGCCTTGTGTGGGGCATCAACCCATTTTGTGTGGGAAGTCCTTCCACCACCAGCATGTGCAGTAACCAAACAAAACAATATTGGCATAAACACCAGCCCAAATGTAAGTATATCTTGTAGTTACTGGAATGGATAACTTTTCCCTAAAATTGACAGCACTCTCTCCTGCATTCAACCATTCAATAACATAAAAACTTCTGTAGAGAAAATATTTATAATTCATATTCATAATTTACCTATGCTTAAATGTTAGCATTATTGCAATTTTCTTTTATCCACAAGCTTGTGAAATGTACTTGGGAATTTGTAAAGGAACCTAACATAAGGTTTGTGGCAAAGGAACTTTGCCAACACTTATTGGTCAGAGGAAACCTGACACAGCAGGGCTGCAGTCAGGGGCAAATGTGTCACAGTTAAAAACCCTAGAATCAATGTTATGGTGACTAGTCGGGCCACATCAGCAACATATCACACCAAGTTTCACTCAGGTGGTATCAAAGGCTTTTTGGGTCTTGTGATTTTTACACCTGATGTTTAGTTTTTCCCCTAAGTTATGTTATATCTTTTCCTGATCCATAATGAGCCAATTTCCCAATGTTTTTTCTATCTTTTCACTCTGGCAAAAGCCATTGTGTGGGTTGTCCACCGAAAGCATACAAATACTGAATACATAATTGGTCAACAATGATTGATTATCAATGTGATAATAATAAAAATTAATATTACTGGGCATAATGGTATAGACAGGTCTTAACCATAATCACTTCTGCCATGGTTTCCCTGTCTACCTACGCTTTGTTTTTCTTAATGTGTGCTGTGTGTTTGCAACGATTCTCCGAAGGCACACAGCCCCCGGTTGTCCGCCAGAAGTAACAGACTCATATCCCCCGTTGACTGTTGTTGACCTGGACCACGCCAATTTAGATTACCATTGGCCTGTCCTCCAAACTGCTCCAGCTGCTGGCTGTTATTTGGAGTAACTGGAGGCAAGCCGATGTTATGAGTTGTTGGCAGAAGATACTACTTGGTTTTTGGTGGGGGCAGCCAAAATAGTAGGGGGTGGGGGAATGCTGGGTCCTGGTGGAAAGAAAGAAAAAATATAACACTTTGTTCATTATATGATATCATGTTAATGGAAAAGGAGAAAAATAATAAAATAAATTGTTTGCATTTTTTTTTTTTTTTTTTTTTTTTAATGAATATTGCCCTAACAGGTTTTACAGAAAGTAGGAGCCTAGTCCTATTCCTCTGTCCTATTTTAGTCACGCTTTTATGATCAGTGGGAAGCACACAAGAGGAATTATTCTTATAGTTTTTTTTTTTTTCTTCTTTTTATTTTTTAATTTTGGGGAGGGGTTTTTTTTATTGTCTTATTTTGTTTTTTTTTTAATAGTATTTTTCTTTTTTTTTTTTTTTTGTTTTTTTTATGTTTTTTTTGTTACTTTATTATTCTCGTTTTTCCTTTTTTTATTTTTTTTTTCTTTTTTTTTCTATTACTTTTTTTTTTTGTTATTTTTTCCCCTTTTTCTTTTTTGTTTTTTGTTTTTTATTTTTTTTTTTTGTTTTATTTCTTTTCTTTTTTTTCTTTTTTGTTTTTCTTGTTTGTTTTTTTTTTTGTCTTTTTTCCTTTTGTATGTTTATTTTTTATTTTGTCTTTTTTTTTTTATTTTATTTCTATTTTAGTATTTTTTTTTTATATGATTTTTTCTTATGTTTTATTTTTTTTGTTTTTTTGTTTTTTTTTTTTTATTTTTTTTATTTCTTTTTTTATGTTTTTTATTGTCTTTTTTTTCTTTTTTGTAGTTTTCTTTTTATGTCTTTTTTTGTTTTTTTTTTTTGTTTTTTTTTGCTTTTGTTTTTCTTTGTATTTTTTTTTTGGTCCTTTCTTTTTCTTTTTTTTTTTTATTTTTTTTACTTTCTTTTATTATTTATTTTTTTTTTTTCTTTTTTTTTTATTTCTTTTTTTTTTTTTTCGTTTTATAACTTATTTTTTGTTTTCCTTTTTTTCTTCTTTGTATTTTTTCTTTTTTTTTTATATTGTTTTTCTTTTTTTTTTATATTTTTTATCAATTGTTTGTAGTCTCTATTTTTTTTTTTTGTCTTTTTTCTTTTTTTTTCTTACATTTGTGTTTTTTATTTTTTTTTTTTTTTTTTCTTTCTGCTTTTTCTTTTTCATTTTTAGTTTTGTTTTTCCTCTCTTTCCCTTTTTTTTGTTTTTGTTTTTTTTTTTTTTTTTTTTCTTGTTTTTATTGTTTTTTTTTATTTTTTTTTACCTATGTTGCTTTATTTTATTTTTATTAATTTTTTTTGTTTTTATTTTTTTTTTTTATTTTATTTTCTTTTTTTTTATTTATGTTTTCTTTTTCATTTCTTTTTTCTCTTTTTCTTTTTTTTCTTTATTTTTTTTATTTTGTTTTTCATTTTTTTTTTTTCTTTTTTTTTTTTTTTTTTTTTTTTTTTTTTTTTTTTTTTTTTTTTTTTTTTTTTTTTTTTTTTTTTTTTTTTTTTTTTTTTTTTTTTTTTTTTTTTTTTTTTTTTTTTTTTTTTTTTTAATTAAAAAAAAATGTGATATTGAAGTTTAGCTGATTTTCAAGTTCAGTTTTAGTAGACTGACTCGCACTTTATGTTGTATGAATAAAAGTACTTAATATATATACAAGAGGAAGAGTTTAAATGTGAGATGAAATGCCTGAGAAGTATAAGGGTTACTAGGCTGAATAGAGTGAGAAACAAGGAGATTAGGAGATAGCAGGGTGGAGAGGGCAGAGGTGGAAGGAGTGAACATGAGGTAACCAAGGATGAGATGGATGGATGGGGTAAAAGGGCCATTGGGAAAAAGAGGGATGTCTGTTGAGGAAGGAAGGGAGAAGACAAAAGATAGGGGTGAGTGGAGAATGATTGTGTATGGATAATGCTATGATGCATGGAAAGGAGTGGATGGAGGGATGAGGGAGTATGTGTGAATGATATTTTGATGCAGCCTGAAGGGATTTTTCCCCATCTTCTGTTTTTCTGCATGAGGGTAAGGAGATGGTGGGTCACTGATTAAATAAAGTTGCATTGCTTCTGAGGTATGGAAGGCAGATGATATTCAGAGAAGTGGTACTGGTCAGTATTAAGAGGGGGGGGGCAGTTGCAGTACAATAAAGTAGCATAATTTTCTCTATGAGTAGATATTTTCTCTAACATAGACAATATGTGTAGCTCTGGTCTCTAGGGGCAGCCAAGATAAGAGGGAAAGAGGGAGGGATGGTGAATAGGAGTGGAATGGGTGGGGATGAAATTGATGGGAATGGAATTATGCCTTTTAATTTTGGTTATCTCCCTTGTAAAGGGGAAAAAAGCCCTTGATATATGTATGTATATCTCTAGTTTTACATACATACATACATATACCAAAGGCTTTTTCCCCCTACACAGGGAGTAGCCAAAAAGAAAAAGGCACAGAAACCATTCCCACCTATTTCATTTCCTATATATTCCACTCCCCTCCACCCTCCTCCCTTTTATGAAGTGAAAACCTGTAGCACCACAGTGGCTGACAACAATCCTCAGAACCTCCCACAGATCCCTTTGAGAAGAAACTTTGGATTGCTGTCTGTGTTGTCACTGTGGGACTGTTTCTATGTTACTAGCTTGAAGTGGTAGGAAGGGGAGAGCAGTCACCAGTTGGCAGCTCCCCATGTGTGAAAATAACTATGAAGTACATAATATATATACCAAAAGGCCTTTTCCCATTACAAAGGTGTTGGCCTGCCAAGGCATCCACCCTTCACCTGTACATACATACATATACCATGGCTTTTTCCCCCTTACAAGGTTGTATATGGATGATGTCATGATGCATGAGGTGGAATGGGCGGAGGGGATAGGGGGTGAGGTAGTATGTGTGAGCAAAATTTGACGCAGCCCGAAGGGATTTCTCCCTGTTTTCTCCTTTTATGCATAGGGGGACGGAGAGGGGGTCACTGATTTAATGAAGCGGCCTTGCTGTGGATGTGCTGTGTCTTGTGACACTGCTTCTGACCCAGGGCAGTGGACAAGGTGCAGGGATGACCCGTCATTCAGGAGGTGCTAAGATGGGAGGGAGGGTGGAGAGGTGTGGAGTGTATTTAGGGATGGAATGGGTGGGTGATTTTATGCCTTTTCCTTTTTGGCTACCTCCCTTGTAAGGGGGAAAAAGCCTTGGTATATGTACGTATGTATGTACAAGGGAGGTAGCCAAAATGGAAAAGGCATAAGATCATTCCCACCCATTCCATCCCCGAATACACTCCACACCCCTCCACCCTCCCTCTTATCTTAGCACCTTCACCTGTACCACCTCTATACAACTACAACACCCTCTTTTCTTAGTTTCTTGTGAATGAAGAGACATCCCTGCCCCCCACCCAGCCTAAGTTGGATGCAATACAGCAACACACAACCCCTTCATAGCCGGGATCAATGGGTGAATGTGGTTTTTCCCCACTCATACTTTCCATACAGTAAAAAAAATTAATGTTTAACAATAACTTATGATTTATGAAGAACAAAACTTCAATACTTACACTTTGGTAATAGGCAATTTGTTTTTTCTAATAATAGTGCTATGGTTGCCATTGCCTATAGGATTGTCTGGAAACTTTATGAGCAGTTTATGTCCACATAGTTCAGCACCCTGTAGGCCCTCCATGGCACGTCCGGCACAAATTTTGTCTGCATAGTTGATGAACGCACAATATTTTTCTTTCAAGAGTCTTACACTTGTAACTGCACCATATCTGTAATGCAATAAATAACATTTAAGCACTTACTACACAACTGTAATCATTAATAATTTGAAGAAAGTTAAATTTCACTAAGGAAGTAGAACTTAATTACATTTATGCATCTGCCTACATAATTCACTTTTAATGTCATGGACTTCTGCTTGCAGAGGCAGCTAGGATGGTGCTACCTTATGCTTTTTGAAGCAGGAAATTTAATATATTATCTCCTTAGTGTGCTGGTGGTGTAATTGGAAGCATACTGGTCTAGCATTTGATTAGATGTGGGTTCAAATCCAACACTTTTCTCCAATTCCTAGCAGTGACTGTTATCTGCTCCCAACAGTCCAAGTTTATGAGGTAAAAGGGGACAGGTTTGGCTGTGGCTACTCTGGGTTTCCTGGCATAGGCTCCTCAACTTACTATAAGCATGCTTGCTGCCCAGCAGCTTTGAAGTGTCTCCACTCCTGACTTCTAACCCAAGTACTGAAATTCTAAGCCTCCCAGCTTGTGAACATTCCCATCTATATGTTTTTAAGTATGTTGTGAGATGAACCTTCAACTAGGCCTAATTTATTTCAAAGACCTTCCTTGTGGAAAGCTACTTTCTATTTCATCAATATATCAAGGGCCACTTATCCCTTTCCCCCTTTCCTCTGAATCCTCTCTTCCCTGAGAGGACGGAGTCCATTTGGCCAGGCTGCAATACGGCCACCACCCAGCCCTTCTAAGTTACCAAAAGTGGAGGGATGAACACATCTTAGATATCTGTCCAGGATATAACACTTCACCCCATACTATTGAACATAATATGGAAAATTGCTTTGTATACAATTATGCACATGCACAACACAACTTATATCTTATATAGGATTTATGGGAAAAACCCCATTTTGGTTATGGCATTCCTTAGGGAGATGGGACTGCTTGGCTAGACAGTCCATCCAACATCATCATCATCATCTCCCTAATAAGGGATGTAGCCAGCCAAGGCAAGCACCCACTTCAACACTTTGCACTCCCATCCAGCATCCATTGTTTCCCTTTCATCTTAGCTATTCCTGGATGAAATCCCTGTCTCCTGCCCACTGCCTGGGTCTGAAGCAATGAAGCTAAGATACTTTACTGCCCTAACATTTCAAAGTCTTCAAATTCACATTTTCCTGAAAAACTTGGACAAACTAATAGCTACTCCAATAGGGCTGTAATTCTCATGAAAAGAGTAAACATTCAAATATCAGAACATGCCTTTAAATCTATATTTTATATCTAAAATCTGAAGAATTAAAATGTAAGAAGGTTAGACAGCTCCTGTGTAAGTGCCATGTCTTGCTGCACTTTTTCTGACCTGGGTGGTGGTTGGGATGATCCTTCATCCATGAGGAGCTAAGAGGAAATGGAAATGGGAGACAGATGGGAGTGGGACGGGTGGGAGGATATGCCTTGGCTGGTTACCTCCCTTATAAGGGGAAAGAAGCCCATAGGTATACAGAGAGATATATCTATCTTGGTGTTGGATGGGGACCTGAATAAAGTTATGCAAATGTGGTTCTTGCTTCTCTTGGATGTGATTCTTCTGTGGAGCTAAGTCTGGAAGGGGATTACTTGAGAGAGCAAAGTGGTTAGTTCCGGAGTGCTTGTTTTGTGCCCTAGGTGTGGATGTGTTTTTGTATTGATGTGTTGCATTGTTTTGTGTTGTCTGGGGTAGGTGGCAAGCTGTTGCAGATGTTGGAGTATCATGCTACTGGTGTATTTTTTCCTCTATTTAGGTGGTTGTGCATACCAACAGCTTTTTCCCCCTTACAAGGGAGGTAGCCGAAGTCAAAGGCACAAATCCACTCCCACCAATTTCATCCCCACTTACTCTGCTCCCATTCACTATCTCTCACTTCCTCCCTCTTTTCTTGGCTCCTCCTGGATGATGGGTCATCCCTGCATCTCTTCCACTGTCCTGTGTCAGAAGCAATGTAGCAAGACACAGCACAGCCACAGCAAAGCTGCTTCATTTAATCAGCAACCCTTCCTCTCCATTCCCTCATGCAGAAAAAGAGATGGGGATAAATCCCTTTGGGCTGTGCCAAAATGCCATTCCCACATAATCCACCCCCCTCCCATGCATCACAGCATCATCCATACACAACCATTTTCCATTCACCCCTATCTTCTGTCTTTTCCAGTCCTTCATCAACAGACATTCCCTTTTTTCCCAATGACCCTTTTACACCATCCACCAATCTCATTCCTGGTTGCCCCCTCATGTTCACTCCTTCCACACCACTTTAATGATCTCTTCACTCATTCTTTTTTGTTCAAACCATCCCAATACTCTTTCATTAACCCTATCTCCTGACTCCCTTTCCATCCTTGCTCTCCTCCTCACCCCATTTCTCACTCTGTCCAGCCTAGTATCCCCTACCATAATTCTCAGGCATTTCATATTATACATACATATACCAACGGCTTTTTCCCCCTTATAAGGGTGGTAGTAAAAAAAACAAAGGCAGAAAAACCACATCTAACACATTTAAACTCTTCCTCTCTTATGTTCCATGTTTCTGCCCTATACAGTGCTGTTGGCACAATTCCCCCTTCATAAAATCTCCTCTTAGTATCCATTCCCAAATGTCTATTTCTCATTACACTGTTTAATCCCCCAAGGTATTTACTTTACTTCTATCAATCTACATTCTACCTCCACCTCCTTTCCTCCCTTTCTTGCCATATTTTCACCATAGTATTTAAAGCTATCCACTTCCTCCAGTCTTTCTCTCATAATACTCACTTCAAAATTGCTGCCATCCTCTCCTCTTGTACATCTCATCACCTTATTTTACCCACATTTATCTTCAACTTTCTTCTTTTGCACACCTTCCCAAACTGTCACTTACTTCCTTAATCCCTCCTCTGATCCTGCTACAAGTGCAGTGTCATAAGCAAACAACTGGTTTATCTCCCATTTTCTCCATTTTCTTTAAAGCTCTCCAATCCCTGGCCCTTTACCCTAGCATTTACCTCTTGCACCACCCCATCAATGTATAAATTGAACAGTCATGGTGACATGACACATCTCTGGCTAGTCTCTCCTTTACCTCAAATCACACTCTCCAGCACCCTAAGGTTTGGGTCTTTTAATGTGCGTGGATGTGGTACAGATGAGAGTAAAAGGGAAGAGATAGGTAGTATGTTTGTGAGAAGAAAGTTGGATGTGTTGGCTTTGAGTGAAACTAAGTTGAAAGGGAAGGGTGAGTGTAAGTTTGGGAGTGTAAGTGGGAGGTTATCAGGAGTGAAGAGAGGGCGAGGGAGGGAAGGGGTGGCTATTCTAGTAAGTGAGGAGATAGGTAAAGGGGTAGTGGAGTGGAAGGATTTTCCTCAAGGATAATGTGGATGAAGGTGAAACTGGGAAAGGAGATGTGGGTCTTTGTAAGTGCATATGGGCCGGGCAGTGAGAAGAGCATGGAAGAAAGGGAGGCCTTTTGGATAGATTTAAATGAGTGCATAGAGGGTTTAGGAAGAAATGTCAATGTAATAGTACTGGGAGACCTTAATGCTAGGGTGGGAAATGGTCCAATCGATGGAGTGGTTGGGAAGTGTGGAGTTCCAGGAAAGAATCGTAGTGGAGAGTTGATGGTGGAAATGTGTCTAGAAAGAGAGTTGATGAAAGCAAATACAGTGTTTCAGAAGAAAG
>NC_134783.1:76184293-76186793 GCF_046742065.1 Oratosquilla oratoria
ACTCCACCATGTTACTAGCATTTCATCATTAATCGCACTTATTTCAAGTGGATTTTTGCATACTTGTTGAATTCCATATTATAATGGAATAATTACATACATATACATATACATATACATATACATATACATATACATATACATGTATATACATATACATATACATATACATAAACATATACATATACATATACCTGTACATATACATATAAATATACATATTACATATACATATACATATACATATACATATACATAAACATATACATATACATATACATATACATTATACATATACATATACATATACATATACATATACATACACATATACATATATATACCTCCTCATCCCCTATAATTTTTTTTTATTAATTTGATATTCATATTTCCATTAAAAGTATCATATCTTTTTAAAATTACTAATTATGATAATGCTCCTCAAACTCGATTTTGCAATCTTATCGACGAACAAAATCGTATTCTCTATTTCTCGGTGTAGTATCTCTCAAATGTGTTTGGTTTGAGATTAAAATATTTTTTCTTTCAGATAAATAGAAAAGATTTAGGTTAACTCGAGTATAATTTGGTCTAGAGAGCAAGAAAAAGATTCCTCCTGGCTCTTTCTTGGTGTGCATTTCACGAATACAATATACATATACACATACATATACATATACATATACATATACATATACATATACATATACAAATACATATACATATACATACACATGCACATATACATATAACATATACGTGTACATATACATATAAATATATATACATATATATATATATATATATTATATATATATATATATATATATAATGGTGTATTTCGGTAGCAGGTTCTCATGTAGACAATTTTTATTGAAGTTCACAGCAGCTTCTGCGTTCACGACTTTTTTGCTGAGAAGTTCTACATCTCTGATGATGGAACGGTGAGCAATGGGTAGCTCCCTTAAAAGTTGTCCGAAAGACATAGAAAGTTCTTGTTGATGAAAGAACACTTTATTAAAACAAGCTTTCGACCTACATAGGTCATCTTCAGGGTATGGTACAGGCAAAGAAGGGAACAGGTTTATATAGGCAACTAATTACAGAATGGAAGAAAAGGAGGAATGTGATTGGTCGAGACTGGCCAATAGGGATCTAGGCATTGACCCGGGATCCCGCTTGCGAACCTGCCTGAGCCGTACGCCGTTCGTTCCTCTTCTCTAACTATCTTATAACTGTTTTGGAAATTTCTAAGGCTAGGAATTATGTACATGTCAGTGATTTGTGAGTTGAGAGAAGGGTTTTTGTTTTTTATATAAAGGGCTTCCAATATACGTAGACGGGAGTAATCTCTTTCGGTATGCAGGATGGAAGTTCCTCCGACTAGCATTTCTCTGGTCAGCCTTAACCCCGTGAACCTCTTCTGAGTGCTTCATTGGTGCACCGGTTGATAAAAGGAGTGTGAAGCGCCCGGAGAGCATCGTAGTGGTTCTTACAAAGTACGTAGAGGGCAGGGCTGCACAGTTCCATGAAAGGCATTTGTATTCGTTGACTAGATGGCTCCGTTGAAGCTCTGGGATGTCAGTTTTGGGGCTGTTTTTTAGGAGGTGGTGATGTGTTTTCTTGTTTTGTAGAAGATTGTGAGGTTCAGTCTGTCAGTCAGTCAGTCAGTCTGTGGTTTCTACGTATTTGGAAATTATATCATTAAGGGCTCTTTCATCTTGTTTGTATTGGCTGTTCATGTATCCACGGTAGTACAGACGGAAATGGTGTCCTGCAGATGTTGCGGTATTTTCTTTGTTGTACCACCTGTCAAGCTGGATGTTGATAGCTTTGGAGACTTCTGAGTTTGAATATCCATTATTCACGTATTCATATATATTTATAAATTTTATTATGCATATACATATACATATACATATACATACACATACACATATACATATAAATATACATATACATATACATATACATATACATATACATATACATATACATATACATATACATATACATACACATATACATATATATACCTCATCCCCTATACAATTTTTTTTTTATTTGATATTCATATTTCCATTAAAAGTATCATATCTTTTTAAAATTACTAATTATGATAATGCTCCTCAAACTCGATTTTGCAATCTTATCGACGAACAAAAACGTATTCTCTATTTCTCGGTGTAGTATCTCTCAAATGTGTTTGGTTTGAGAGTAAAACATTTTTTTTTCAGATAAATAGAAAAGATAAAGGTTAACTCGAGTAGAATTTGGTCTAGAGAGCAAGAAAAAGATTCCTTCTGGCTCTTTCTTGGTGTGCATTTCACGAATGCAATTTACATAACAATAGATTGTTAGCAAACCAATAAGCGGAAGATACGGTTACCTCGGCTTTGTTTTCTCAGTAGAGTTACGCCTTCTATTTTTTCCCTGATGATGCCAAGTAATTCTATTCAGCTTAGGGAAAAAAGAGATTTCGGTTGATTGGAACACGATT
>NC_134783.1:76201793-76211793 GCF_046742065.1 Oratosquilla oratoria
CAATTAGATTAAAAGGAATGAAGTTGGACTCAGGGATTTATAAGTCAAATGAGAACATAGTTGAAATATTAATAGTTAACACTATTAATAAAGATATAGTTTTAAGGAAAGGTACACAAATATGATGTTTTCAGGTGTGTACAAAACCCATTAAGATTTTAAATGCGAGTACTGACGAGGTAGAATTACCAATTTCATCAATCTTTTCAGTTTAAGAAGAAATAGATTTAAGAAAGAAATACAAAGATCTATTAGGGCCTACAAATTGCCCTGAGTTGGATGAAAGCTTAGTTGCTTTGCTCATGAAGCACAATAAAGCAATTGCTTTGTAGGGGGACGCCTTAGGCAAAACAACTATTTTAAAACATCAGATTAAATTAAAATCAGGAACACAACCTATTTACATACCCGCCTACAGAGTTCCTCACTCTAAGTTGGCGGTAGTAGATAAACTGGCCACTGAAATGTTATCGCAGGATATTATTGAACATAGTAAAAGTGAGTCGAAATTTCCTTTGATTTTAGTGCCAAAATCAGATGGTACTATGCGCCCAGTTATTGATTATAGGAAATTGAATAAGCACACCATTCGTGACAGGTTACCATTATCTGTAATCGTTGATATCTTAAGAAGTTTGGGAACTGGTAATAGGTATTTTAGCACAATATATATCAAATATGCTTTTTGGCAAATAGAGTTGCATGAAGACTCAAGAGAGTTCACAACATATTCTACTCCAACGGGACATTATGAGGTCAAGCGAATGCCATTTGGGTTATGTAATAGTCCATTAACATACATGAGATTAATGAATACAATTCTAGATGGATTGTTAGGAAACACTGTCAGTGTATTTCTAGATGACATCATAATAGTTTCTCAGACAGCATTGCATTGCTAATCCATTAAGTTCTTTGTTGAGGAAGGACTCAAAGTTCATGTGGGGACCTGCACAACAGCAAGCTTTTGACAAGTTGAAAGATAAACTCACGAGTTCACCTATTTTAATATTTTCTGACTATGAAAAAGAATTCATTCTTTGCACTGATGCATCTGACATAAGATTAGGAGGCAAATTGATGCAAGAGAGAAATGTAACTCTGAAACTAATAGCTTACACTTCAAGATTTTGCAATGGAGCGGATAGAAACTACTCCATAACAGAAAGAGAAACTCTAGCAGTAATCTATTCTTTAAAATGTTTTAGGGATATGATACTAGGATATCCAATCAGAGTTTGGACTGATCATACAGCTATTCAGAACTTATTTAGGCATAAGAATCTTAGGGGCAGACTTGCTAGATGATTTGCGATACTTCAGTGCTATGAAGTTTGTAGTGTTCTGTAGTTAACACCTGTAGTTACCCCTATAAGACTCGTGACCGCCAAGCATAGGAAAAAACTATGGTCACCCCTTAGAACATGCGTTTGATTAATTTTGATTAATATAAATAATAACATTCACTATAACAACTTAATTTATTTTGTAAATATAATAAATAATATCCCTTTGTATCCTGTAACAAGGGTATATATGTACTATAAAAAGATTTTGAATGATTGCATACTTAACACAAAGGTCCAGAATTTCGTCACCATTTTTGCACATAGTATCATCGACATTTTCAATAAACAGAGACCAGTCATGGGATTGACTTTAAATATCCTAGCTTCTTTAAGGAAGAGTACCAGCTGTTTGCAGTGTTTATCCCAAGGGTGCATAAGAGTAAATAAACCGCGGCGATCTTAATGATCTTACGGGTACATTCCAACGAGAACACCACCAGCCGTCGGCGCAGAGTACGGAAGTGCTCATTCCAAATGTGCCCAAGGGAACCATACCACGGCAAACTAAATGGTGTGTTCTGACTCCCCTTTGTGAAAAACCTCCCATACCTTGCCCCATACAACTCGTTTCAGTCTGGCCGATTCCAAGAAGAGCGACTAGTAGTGGAGCCAACATCAGTACCACTACAAGTTCAATTTGAATATATTCCGGGTAGAAAGAATGTTGCGGCAGATGCACTCTGTAGAAATATTAGTCAACCAATGATTGGGTTGATTAATTTTGTTACGAGTATAGAGGAGTTAGTAACTTTAGATGAGGAAATGCTAATAAGAGAATAGTGGGATGAAAAGACATGTGATTAATAAGTCAAGTATTTGATGAACCAAACAGGAAATACTCAAAAATACCAAAGGGGTATAAGATATAGGAATATCATTTGACTAATGGACTTTTGTATAGAAAAACAGTTGTAAGTGGAAAATATATTTCTAGAGGTCCAGTAAACCAGTTGGTAATACCACAAACTCTTATAAAAGAGATATTGAAGTTACTTCATGATAGTGATTGTAGCTTACATCCAGGAAAGGATAAAACTTATAGACACGCATACCTTAAATATTTTTGGCCAGGTATGAATAAGGATACGTATAATTACGTTTTTTTTTTTTTTTTTTTTTTTTTTAATGTGCTAAGGTGAAAGGAAATACACCAAAACCTGCTCTTATACTTACCTACCCCATTCCATAGAAACCTTGGGAAAGAGTTAACGTTGATACATTGGAGTTACCTATGTCTGAGAATGGATATAAATATGTATTTGTTGCCATTGATTATTTTTCAAGATTTTGTATTTTATAACCCATTCCAAATAAGAAAGATGAAACTATTGCTTCAGTAATCTATGATCAGATAATCTGTAATTTCACTACATCTAAGATCTTAGTTTCGGATAGTGGAACTGAATTTAATAACAAAATCTTGGAAAAATTAAGTAGTTTATTTAAGATCAAGTAAGTCAATATCTTAGTGAATCATCCACAAAGTAATGGAGCTGTAGAAAGGTTAAATAAGAAAATTATTACATGTCTTAGAAGTATGATAGGTCCTCATAGTATAACCTGGATACTTGGATTCCTTATGTTAAGTGTTCTCTGAACAACCAAATTAATATAGGAACAGGGGATACACCTCATTTTATAATTTTTGGGAAGACAAAACTCTTCCACATGAAATTTTGACTGCAGATCAAAAACCTGTGTATGATATAGATATCTATATCTCAAATAGTATAAATACTCTTCAAAGTATTCACCAAAGAGTTAGGGAACATATGCAGGAGTATTCACAAGAGATGAAAAAGCAACAACACAAAATAGCACATAAACTAGAATTGAAAATAGGAGATTTAGTCATGGTCAATCTACATTCACCCTATAATAAACTTTCACCAAGGTACTCAGGTCCATATAGGGTAATTGATTCTGCAGGTGAAAATAAATTTAATTTGGTCCATATAGAAAACAAGGAAGAATTGATAGGCCATTTAGATGATACGAAGAAAGTTAGGTTGCAGATCTATGAAGATGATTTTTGTGATACCCTATGTATCAATTTCAATGAACCAGAAGAGTATAGAGAATATTATGACAATATTCTTTGTGAGTTGAATATTAATCTTGATGTATTTTACAGATGAAGACTGCAATATTATTTTTTCTATGCTTGGTGAGTGCCCTGGACTGGAATCCAATTCGTCCTGGAGCATTGGTACAACATCAAGGTAACCTAATATTGGTAGACAAGCTTATAAGGGTAGTTCTTGATTACAAGAATATAACAATAATTAAAGATAATGTTGACTCCTTGAGGGTTAAGTTGAAATTATCAAAAGAGAGCATTTCCAGTAAGAATGTTCAAAAGAAACTTGAAAATAAGATAGAGGACATAGAACATAAACTTGATATCATAGATTCAAATTTCAAAAGAAATGGTAGACAAAAGAGAAGTATGTTAGTAGTGGCTTTAGGAGCTCTTGCTGGATTGGGAATATACAATTTTGCCTTCGATGCTGATTTAAAAATTTCTATGAATAAGTTGAAAGGGAAAGTTGCAAAAATTGATGATTTACAAACAAGTATAAAACATTGGGGAAATAATCTCTGAAATTACAGATAACATAGAGAATCTCAGTTTAAAACAAAAAGAACAGGAGAATACAACGCAACTTTTCTTATTATTAATACTATGCATTTGAAATTATCTGAGGTGCAAGTTCAGTTGGAATCTTTTGTACAAGATTTAGTTCTAGCAAATTCAAGTCAAATAACAACCCCTGTTCTTCTAATACCTCAACTTATTACAAAGGATTACAAAGGCGGAGTATGCCGACATGAGACCTTTTGATCCATATCTAGGTCGGATGCGAAAAAATAAATCATATTAATAATAAAACAATAAATAAAAACTATAATAATGTAAATAACAAATAAAATACATAAATAAATGCATAGGTATAGTTAAATAATAAACAAACAGGTAAATAGTAAATAATAATAGAGTGACATATAACTAATAGTAAATGAAAATCAGACAGACAAATGATAACAAAACAAAAACAAATAATATAAGATAAATTATAATCATTACAGCATCTTACTTAGGTATTTATTTAAATGATTCTTAAAGCTTCGAACTGAACTACATTGCACTACCTGTGCAGGAAGTTTATTCCATTCATTTACTACACGGTTGGCAAATTTGTTTCTACCTACTTCCAAATTGAATCTATTTCCGGACAGTTTGAGACCATTGTTTCTTGTCGGATTCTCATTCAATGTGAAAATTTTGTCACTTTTGATGTTGTCAATTCCCTTTAAAATCTTAAAGACCTGTATCAAGTCACCTCTGAGTCTACGCTTTTTTAGGGAAAACAGATTCATGTGTTTTAGTCGATTTTCGTATGATATATTTTTGATATTTGGAATCAGTTTTGTGGCTCGCCGTTGTACTTTTTCCAGTCTGTCAATGTCTTTAATGAGATTCGGTGACCATACAGTAACAGCATATTCCAAATGTGGACGAACTAACGATTTATATAGCTTGTTAATGAGTGATGGACTTTTGAAATCAAAAGATCGCGCAATCAGTCCCAGAATCTTATTTACTTTCTCAGAGGCTGAAATACACTGCTTGGATGATTTGAGGTCGTTACTAATAATTACGCCTAGATCTTTTTCACTATCTACTTTTGTTAACGAATTACCAAATAACTTGTAATCGTAACTTACTGTTATTTTTACCTATGTGCATTACCTTGCATTTACTTGTGTTAAATTTCATTAGCCACTTTTCAGACCATTGATGTAATTTATCTAAATCTACTTGAATATCTAATTGGTTTGAGTGATCATTTGCCACTCCGCACAGTTTTGTATCATCAGCAAATTTGGAAACAGTAGATTTTAGTCCATGGTCTATATCATTTATATATACTATGAATAGAAGTGGCCCAAAAACGGAACCCTGAGGAACTCCACTTGCAACATTTTTCCATCCAGAAGTTTTTCCCTTTAAAACAACTCTCTGTTTTCGACCATTCAACCAATTACTAGTCCAACCTAATAGGCTACCACCTATTCCATGCAAAGCTAATTTAGTAAGTAGTCTTTCGTGTGGGACGGTATCAAAAGCTTTTGCAAAGTCTAGATATATTAAATCTATATTGTTTCTTTTGTCATAATTCGAGATAACTGTGTTGTAGAATTCGAGTAAGTTAGCTACGCAAGAACGTTTCCGTCTGAAACCATGCTGGCTATCATTTATCAAACGGTTACTTTCTAAATGATGTTCGATAGCATCTCTGGTGATAGTTTCCATTATTTTTCCTACGATTGAAGTCAAACTTATAGGCCTATAGTTTTTTGTTTTTGTTTTTGTCACCTTTTTTGAATATGGGAGTAACGTTAGCTAGCTTCCATTCTCTTGGGAGATCTCCGGATATGATGGATTTCTTGAAAATAATTTCTAATGGAACAACAATCTCATTTTTCATTTCCTTTAAGATTCTTGGATGCCAACCGTCAGGCCCTGGTATTTTATTAACTTTGAGTTTGTCTATACACCTTTTAATTTTTTCTTTTGTTATATTTACCGTAGTAAGTAAGTTTACCCCAGACTTTTCACAGGTTTCAGTTTGGAATTCACTTTGAGGTGTTTCGTTTACGAATACAGATCTAAAATAATTGTTTAAGATATTACACATTCCTTTATTTGAATATTCAAGTTGACCGTCAGCAGATAATAGTGGACCAATGTGATTCCTAACAACCTTTTTATCTCTAATGTAACTACAGAATTCTTTGGGATTCTCTTTGGATTTATCAGCGATGTTCATTGTCGTTTTCTTTTTCTTATCGTCTTTTTTAAATCTCTCTCTATTGATACATAATTTTCATAGTCATTAGATGCATCCGAGCACTTATATTTCTTATAAGCCTGTCTCTTTTTAGCAATACTTTGTTCAGTTTCTTTGTCGAGCCACTTTGGGCGAGCCTGATTTGGGGGACGTCTGTCCTTAAAAGGAATGTAAGTTTGAATCATCTTAGTGAGCGTATTTTGAAATATTTCCCACATCTGATCTACAGGTCTTTCGTTTAATTTTGCCTCCCAATCTGTAAGCTGAAGCTCCTAACGTAGTCCTATGAACTGAGCTTTACTGAAATCGGGTATTTTAGAAACACAAGTATCTATTCTAAAATTGTTTAGGAGTTTGAATCTAACTAAGTTGTGATCGCTATTTGCAACAGATTCACCGACTTCTACATCAGCAAAGAAGGATTGGAATTTTGAACCTTTCTTTAAGGAAGCTAATGTGGCATTATATTGCCCATTGTTGACTTCATATTTAAATGTCACCTCAGTGATAATAGAAATACCTTTTTCTTCCAACCTAAGATTTAACTTATTTAAATTGATACACTTCCCCGTGAAGGTAAATGATTCATTATATGAAGTGGATATTCCAGTTGCAGATCCAATGAACTACATCCTTTCTGTGGACAACCTAAAAGAGAGCATGATCTCTAATGATAAATTAAAAGATTGTAAAAGAGTTAATAAGAATCTTTATCTTTTCCATTCTTCTCTTTTTGTGTTTCGGGAAGCTTTGAAAAATTTATGTGAAGCTTCTCTGGTTGGAAATGTGTCTGTGATGAATAATTGTCATTATAAGAAAATTTTGGTGAACCAGATTTCTCAGAGTAACATACAAGGATCCCATTATCTATTTTTCCCTAATAAGACCAAAATTTAAATTAACTGTAATGGAATAAGTCCTAAATTGGAAGTGGTTGAAGGCCTTATCTCAGTCGTTGATACCTGTGAATTACATGAAGGCCTTATTTCCACAATTGCTAATACCCTTAATACCATGCATTTAACTGAAGATTTATGTATTTCAACCTTCAACTTCACATTACGTGAACACTCACCCCCTTTGAAAATTAAGAGAAGATCATTTTCAAGATCTCACTCAAATGATTATTCTGCAAATTATATAGTTATTCTTGGTGTAATTTTTTCTTTAATATTATTGTCTGCACTGATTTCAATTGTTGTATTCCGGAGATTGACTCTGTTAAACCCCATTAACCATGTATCTGCTTGAATTATTTTTGTGCATTTTGGAGGGCTGCTTATTTCTTTATCATATATTTTACTATGATATATTACCAGTTTATGTAAGGGTAGATTAGCTTCTTATACAAGCAAGCCCTGTAGGAGGGTAACAGAAATCATTGGTCGGGACGACCAAAGGTAGCTACCGAGCTCTGTATGAGGCTGGTAGATAGAGGTAGACATTTAGGTAGATCGAGGGGTAGGAGGAAAGGAAGCTAAAATTTATAGTCATTTTATTAGGTTGTTATGATACAATGCGCGCACACACACACACACACACACACACACACACACACACACACACACACACACACACACACACACACACACACACACACACACACACACACACACACACACCGACTCGGTGGTACAGTTGGTAGAGCGCTGAACTGGGAAGTAGAAGTGCTCCAAGTACCCAGTTCGAATCCTGCCCAGGGCCGAAATTATTTCGGTATCGCTGTGCCTCGGGTCGTTACTCTGACTCTCGTGGGAGGGGAGTTGTGTGTGTGTGTGTGTGCAAGGTCATAGCATTACCCATAGATCGGACTTACGAGCTCTGAGCTCTCTTCCAGGAGGGAAATAGCTGTCGATCACGAGTCCAACACGTGATCCAAAGACCAAGTGAATACACACACACACACACACACACACACAAACACACACACACACACACACACACACACACACACACACACACACACACACACACACACACACACACACACACACACACACACACACACACACACAATAAACTAATAAGGAAGATAGAGTCAATTGGTGGCTTTAGAGGAAAATTAATGGAATGGATTAAAGACTTCCTGACTGGGAGGAAAATGAGAGTAGTAACTAGAGAAAAATTCTCAAATTGGGAAGAAATGAAAAGTGGTGTCCCGCAGGGATCAGTACTGGTCCCGATCATGTTTGCCATATACATAAATGACATGGATGAAGGAGTAAAATGTTATATGAATTTCTTTGCAGACGACGCAAAAATACTAAAGAAAGTAAAAACTGAGGAGGATTGCAACTCATAACAACAAGACTTGGATAAGATCTGGAAAAGGACTCAAAGGTGGGAAGTGGAATTCGATATCAAGAAATATAGTATAATGGAATTTGGAAAAAATAAAAATAGAATATCGAGAGATTATAAAATTGGCGAAGAAGAGGTAAAAAAAAAAAAAAAAAAGTAAACTCGGAAAAAGACCTTGGAGTGATGATCAGCAAAGACTTGACACCGGATAAGCATATTAATAAAATAGTCGGAGAAAACTACAATTTAATGAGGTCAATAAAAGTGGCATCTGCCTATTTGGACGAGGAAATTATTAAGAAAAAATAACTACACTAATAAGACCAAAACTCGGGTACGCAGCAACACTAGAATATAAAAAAATTAGAAAGAATACAAAGCGCAACATCAAAACTGGCACCACCTCTTTCCAAAATGACATATGAACAAAGACTGTTCAAATTTGAATTACCAACTCTGGAACAACAAAAAAAAAAAAATAAATAAATAAAAAATAAAAAAATGGAAAGAAAAGACCTACTAACTATCTATAGAATTATGAAGGGAATGGAAATCTTAGGACAGAATAATTTATTGAAATAGGACAATGGAAAAACAAGAGTACATGAAAAGAAAAGAAAAGGTAATTACAGAAGACATAAAAAAAAAAAAATAGCTTCCCACACATAGTGATAGATACCCGGAACAAATTAGACAAAGAAACAGTATGTGCAAACACTATTCAAGATTTTAAGAAAAAACTTGATGCTGAGAGATACAACGACGGGTCACCACGAGCATAGCTCCCTTCCCGTATAATACAACTAGGTACAACTAGGTAAATATACGCAAACACACACACACAATGTATATATATTCATATATATATACATATATATCTACATATATATATACATATATAGAGTGAGAAATGAGGAGGTGAGGAGGAGAACAGGGGTGAAAAAGGATTTGGGAGATAGGGTTGATGAAAGAATATTAGGATGGTTTGGACACATGGAAAGAATGAGTGAAGAAAGACTAGTAAAAGAGGTATGGAAGGCAGATGTGAGGAGTGAAATGAGGGGACGTCCTAGGATGAGGTGGATGGATGGGGTGAAGGGGGGCTTTGGGGAAGAGGGGAATGTCTGTTGAGGAAGGAAGGGAGAGGACGGAAGACAGAGGTGAGTGGAGAATGGTTGTATATGGATGATGTTGTGACTGCATGAGGAGGAATGGGCGGGGAAGTGGGGGGTGGGGGTAGTATGTGTGAGTAAATTTTGACGCAGCCCGAAGGGATTTCTCCCCGTCCTCGCCTTATATGCAAAGGGGGACGGAGAGGGGGGGTCGCCGATTAAATGAAGCGGCCTCGCTGTGGATGTACTGTGTCTTGCGACACTGCTTCTGACCCAGGGCGGTGGGCAGGGTGCAGGGATGACCCGTCATCCAGGAGGTGCTCAGATGAGAGGAAGGGTGGGAGGGGTGTGGAGTGTATTTAGGGATGAAATGGGTGGGAGT
>NC_134783.1:76219293-76239293 GCF_046742065.1 Oratosquilla oratoria
TAAATGTTAGGAATGTCACATATGGAAAGAATAGAGTAGAGATGGAAGTAGAGGACAGGGATGGGAAGAGCAGGAAGTTTGTAGTAAATTGCGTGCCTCCTAAAACGGCTTCATGGGAAGAGAAAGAACACAAAAATATGTTAGGAGAAACTAAATAAGATAATGGAAGATGTAGGGAGAATAGTTATAATGGGTGACTTTAATTGTAAAGAAATCTGCTGTGAAGAAATTACAGCGAAGGGTAGAGACGACCTATGGGGAAATGTACCCCTTGATATGATTATAGAAGCAATCGATACAAGAGAATACTAGGTATAGAAATGAGAAAGAATTATCGAGACGACCTAATAATCACATCAGTACTTGAAATAGTGAACAAGATTGAAAATAAGACACCAATAAGTAAAAGTGACCACATACTGGTTGAACTGGAAGCAAATGAGGAAAAATACATGGAAATAAACGAACAATATAGAAAGGAAAGATTGATGTATGGATTTTTTTTTTTTTTTTTTTTTAAATAAAATAAGAGAATTCTTTCCAAAAGCAGACTGGGAAAGGATACACAAGGAGGAAACAACAATAGAAGAGAAACTGAATATTTTGACAAAAAACTATAAAGGAGTGGAAACGTATGTTCCAAGACAAAAAAAGAAAAAGAAAAAAGAATATGTAAAATGTTGGTACAACAAAAGATGTAGGGAGCTAAAAGACAAAAGGGATAAAGCTTGGGTAAAATGGAAAAAGACAAAAGACCCGTAAAATGGAAAATATATACTGGTTATAGAATTGAATATATACAAGTGTGCAGAGAAGAAAAGAGAGAATACAAAAAATTTCATAGAAAAATGTAAAGATCAACCAAAACTATTTTACAGATATATAAACAACAAACTGAAAAACAAACAAGAATTAGAGAAACTACGACAAGGAGGAGTTGAATACACAGAGGAAATAGAAATGGCAGAAATTATGAACAAGCATTTTAAATTAGTGTTTACGAGGGAGAACATACAACTTAGAGATGTCGAGTGGGAGGAGAAATTCCCCCCTTTGAAATAGATAGAAGTAACAAAGAAAGAAATAATGAATCACTTGAATAATATTGATGCAAGAATATCGCATGGACCAGATGAAATGGCAAACTGGATTTTGAGAGAATGCAGGAACGAATTAACAGACAAAATACATAGTCTAATATGCAGTTCATTGAAGGAAGGAAAAGTTTCAGAAGATAGGTAAAGAGCAAATATAGTACCAATATATAGAGAGGGAATCATGGAAGACCCTGCTAACTATAGACCGGTCTCTCTAACAAGTACGATAGCTAAAATTTGTGACAGAATGATCAAAATTAGATGGGTAAGGCATTTGGGAAAAAACAACCTACTAAATCCAAGGCAATTTGGATTTAGACAAGGACGATCATGCGTCACAAACTTAATGTGTTTCTATTCAAGGCTAATAGACGTAATACAAGAAAGAGATGGATGGGCTGATTGTGCATTTCTAGACCTAAAAAAAAAAAAAAAAAAAAAATGATAGGGTGCCACATAATAAATTGCTAAAGGAATTAGAAACTGCAGGAGGAATACAGGGTATACTGCTGAAGTGGATGGAAGACTTTTTGCATAAAAAAAAGAGAGTGGTGATAAGAGACAAAGACTCTAATTGGGATAAAGTGATTAGTGGAGTTCCACAAGGAACAGTTCTGGTCCCAATAATATTTGCTATATATATTAATGATATGGATAAAGGAATTGACAGTTATATGAGCTTCTTTGCGGACGATACAAAAAATTTGAAAAAAGTGAACACTGTAGAAGATTGTGAGTCGCTGCAGAGTGATATCAATAAAGTATGGGAATGGAGTAGGAAGTGGGAGATGGATTGTAAGAAGTGTAGTGTATTGGAATTTGGAAGAAGCAAAAAATGAGGAAATGGATCATATAGAATGGGAGAGAAAGAAATCTGAAAATAGGAAATGAGAAGGACCTAGCAATCATTATTATGAATTATGTCCCCTGAGAAACATATAAACAAAAATTTTGAGAAACTTATAATTTAATAAGAACAATCAAAGTACCTCTACGACTAAGCTAATGGAATTTTAAAAGTCTCTAACTTGGGGTTGAGCTAACTCCCAAAGAATCTAAGTAGACTGCCAATTGTCAACCTTTCTTAATATTCACAGAGACCCGAGCTCAACACATAACCAGTGGTGAAGCTGATGCAAATCCTTGATGGACTTTCGTCGTTGTAAATGCCTGAGGACAATCGCAAGTAACGCCTTATTTCATCTCAAATAATTTCCGACAGTTGCCCCGGGACTCGAACCGGGGCCTTGTTTGACGATAGGCCAAATCTCTACCGTATCTAAATAAGGACGGCAGTTAGCAGTCTACTTAGATCCTTCGAGAGTTACCTCAAGTCCAAGTTATACTTTTTTGAAGCTCCATTAGCTCAGTCGGTAGAGCTTTGGCTTAGCCTCAAGTAAGTCCCCGGTTTTCGGTCACACACACACACACACACACACACACACACACACACACACACACACACACACACACACACACACACACACACACACACACACACACACACACACACACACACACACACACACACACACACACACACACACACACACACACACACACACACACACACGACACACACACAGACACACACACACACACACACACACACACACACACACACACACACACACACACACAGACACACACACACACACACACACACACACACACACACACACACACACACACACACACACACACACACACACACACACACACACACACACACACACACACGCACACACACGCACACACACGCACACACACACACACACAAACACACACACACACACACACACATACACACACACACACACACACAAACACACACACACACACACACACACACACACACACACACACACACACACACACACACACACACACACACACACACACACACATACACACACACACACACACACACACACACACACACTCACACACACACACACACACACACACACACACACACACACACACACACACACACACACACACACACACACACACATATGTATATATATATATATATATATATATATATATATATATATATATGTATATGCATATGTATATATATATATATACATATATATGTATATACACATATGCATGCATTTATATTGATTTCCATATATGAGTGTTTGTATCTGTGTATGTTTATGTAAGTGTGTGTTTACACGTGGAGAAAGATGAGGAAACAAAGGGGTTGATGGTATAAGAAATAGAGAACTCTGCTTTAGACCATCCCTCTTCCCTCTTACATTTTTCATCATAGCTGTCTTGATTCACAGTTTTCCCATTATCCAACCTTTTCCCTCCCTCTCACTCTCACTCTTTTTATCGATCAGCTCCTTCCACTTACTCAACTCTCTCCTCATTTATCGGCATATTTCCATTTGTCTCCTTTATAACTCAAGCCTGCTTACATCCTTCCTCTCCCAGATCCTCTGGCTAGACAATCCGCACAGATCCTTTATATTTTGTTCAACTTGTTTCTCACCCTATACCTTTTCTTTGTCCTTTGCAGCCTCTCTTTCTACATTGTGCTACTTTGTCTCTTGCCCCAGGCTACAGATATCTCTCAAGCTGAATATTTTTTTTCTTTTTTTGTCAAGTTCTTTCTCATTATAATTTACAGGTTTTCCTCAATTTATCACCAAGCCTATTCATCTTCCTTTATCTGTCTCTATGTCACACCACATATATACTTTCTTTGCTGTCTCCATTGTTACTTTTACTGCAGCTGACCAGTCGTTCAGTATCTCTTTATCAACAGCTTACAACTGTTTCACACTCTCCCTGACTCTTGCACAATAAATCTCCCTCTTTCAACTTTCACTATCAGGTGCTTGGTTCATTTCTCAATCTTCTTATTCCTTGCCTCTAGTCATCCAATGATGCCTAGCTGGGCTCCTCTCTGCCACAACCTAATAGTTTCCACTCTCTTTCAAGTCGTATCCTTTACTTAGGGATTCCTATTTTTTCTTGAGATATGTACGGGTATTTAATAAAAACATTTCTAACTTACCTCTACTTATCCTAAACTAGCCTGACCTGACCTAGCCAAGAGTAATCCAGCTTAATCTAACCTAACTTAACCTAACCCAACCTAGCCTGACCTAACCTAACCTAACCCAGCCTAACCTAACCTATCATACAATCACCTGCTCTTCGATATTCCGCTCTTTAACACCGTACTTATCCATAACCTCATCACTTTCGTTTACTTCACCAACATGTCCATTGCAGTCAGCTCCAGTCACTCTTTCTTCCTTGGATAAATCATTTCATTGAACTCATTCCAGAAACCATCTTTCTTCTCCATCTCACACCCCATTTGCTGGGCATATGCGTTGATGACAATCTTCATCATCCCTTCACTTTCCAGCCTCACGCTCTGTCAGACTCTTTCTTCACCTTCAATACACTCTCAGTATACTCTTCTTTCAGATTTACCACGTCAGCGTTCCTCCTCCTAACCACATCATGGTGAAATGGTTCGAACCCACCTTCGATACTCCTAGTTTGAACCGCGGGGAACCTCGGCGCTATCGCATATTCAAGGAAAAAATGCGCGGTTGTGTGTGAATACCTCCAATAAATTACATTGTAATTAAACGGCCGCGGTTCAAAAAACTAGTGTGAACAGGGCCTTACTCCCATTCCGTATGGTCACTTGTGTCCTCCTCTATCATATCGGCCGTCACCTGTCAAGGTACCAATATCTTAACTTCCGACACTCGACTTTACACCCACACCCTTCCTCCCATTCCGTTGCCTCTGGGCACATATCTACCATCTCCTCGCTCCCTAGTACATCTACCGGTACCCAACTGGCCAATAGTACAGGAGGCGGGTGTAGGTAACCCGGTGCTCGACAAATCCGACATGGAAATCCGATTTATGGTCCGCATCCTTGATTTGGCACAGGTTTTATGCCTGACGCCCTTCCTCACGCAACCTTCCCCATTCATCTTGCCTTTTGCAACGTCACTGGCTGGGTCACGCATGTACATATGCTGTACTGTATACGTGCGTATTAGAGATCAGACATATATACTTAGGAGTCTGCAGGTGAACATGTCAACAAATGTTTACATGTGCACATACGCGTACGTGCACGCACGCACATATGCACACACATGTAGACGCACGTGAACACATAGACACACACAAACACACACACACACACATATACATGCACAAATACACACACACACACACACACACACACACACACACACACACACACACACACACACACACACACACACACACACACACACACACACACACACACACACACACACACACACACACACACACACACACACACTGTGATGTGCTGTGCTAACTGACGGGTTTGATATTCACCGCGTTTCCCACATGTCGATCTGAATGTTTCTTCCATTAACTGGTTCCACCGATTTCGCAAGTCAATCATTCCGCTTTAGAGAATAAGCGGTCGTCTCTCCTCTCTCTTTCGCTCAGGTCTCCCAGTTGTCTTCGCTCACGTAGGATGGGCCTCCAGTATACTCTACTTCGTTTTCTTCAAGAAAGTTTGTGTCTCGGTCATCGTCCAGAGAGCGGCAATCACTTCGACACTTTGCGAATCCCTCCCTCTCTCTTTCTCTCTTATTCTTTCTCTCTCACTCTCTCTTACTCTCTCTCTCTCTCAGACTTCGAATACATAGCTGTCTGCGTTGTCCATCGATCTGGCCAACGTGTTTGTCTGTCTCTCTCTCTGGTTGTACATCTTCATCTGTCCGTCCCTTCCAGTCTGTCTATCAGTCTAGAGCCGTAACTATTCTGTCTTCATACATCTGCCAGTTTCTCTCGATCGCACTATGCGTTTTCCTTGTCCTGTCTCGATCTTACTGGATTTATGTGTGTTTATCATAGTATGATTTTTCTTGTTCATGACTTTGTGCTTTAATAGTGCAATCTCTCTCTCTCTCTTTATATATATATATATATATATATATATATATATATATATATATATACATACATACATACACATATATCTGCCTACATGAAACATAAGATACTGCACGTCAGATGTGTGATTGTCCTTTGTCCTTAAGGATAGAAAAAATTGTAAACAACGGTTACACCAACCACCACTCTCTCTCTCTTCCTTTTAAACAACACCAACACATGAAACAACGAAAGGCGATTCTAGTAAATCAACATTTCTATGTACACAGCACCTCTATCTAAAGAGTAGGAGAAGTCAGTTTGAGTCACTGGGGGAGGTCACTAGGAGAAGTCGTCGGTTTCAGCACAGAGTGAGTGGTAGAAGCTCTGGCTTGACTTCTGGTCCATGGTCTTGTGGACTGGCGTTGTTGCTGGAGGGCATTGAGCTCTGGTGGGCGTTTTGGTGCAAAGTGCTTCTGAGAGCTCTGACGGACGTTGTGTACCAGTAGGGTTTCATGACTATCTCGTTCTTGTTGGTGATGAAGTGCATGGTGTTCCTGGGGGCGTGCTGAAGGGAGGGTAATATCTGCAGCATGCTGCACATTGATGGTGGGATGCTTGGAAGTTATGGCTACAGCTTCCGCAATCTACAATCTTTCAAAATTATCTTCTCTGTGGAGTATAATGGTATTTTTTGTGAATGTACTCGAAGGTGGCTTCATGTCGTGATGATCAATGAAGTGTTGGAAGATAGATCCCTGGTTTTGGTGGTATTGGAGGCGCCTTTTCATTGTGGTGGAGGTTCCTCCGATGTAAGAATTGGAGCCGTCACAGAGACCCACCTGGCATTAAAACATATATTACATTGGTAGAGGCCTCTTTCGGGAACTTGGGTATTGTATTATTCCTAATAATAAAGGATATGGTTAGGTTTGGCATGCTAAAAATTCTGATGTTGATGGAAGTGTCTGTGTCACTGGGAGTGACTCCTTCTTTAATGATGCTTTTAATGGCTTCACATTTTCCTTTTTACTTGTTGTGGAAATTATTTTGATGGTAAATGGTGATTTCGTTGCTTGCAGGATTTGGAGCCTAGGGTGGTTTGGCATATTTATCCAATTTCTTCTTTATAACGCCTTCGATCATTTGGTCAGAAGACTCGTTGTTGGTAAGGAGTTGACGGACATGGTCGAATTCCTTGTGGGTCTCCCTCCAGCTACTACAATGGATCAGAGCTCTGTTGTTGTACGCCCCCAAGATCACCATGCATTTCATCACCAACAAGAACGAGATAGTCCTGAAACCCTACTGGTACACAAAGTCCGTCAGAGCTCTCAGAAGCACTTTGCACCACAACGCCACCAGAGCTCAATGCCCTCCAGCAACAACGCCAGCTCACATGACCATGGACCAGAAGTCAAGCCAGAGCTTCTACCACTCACTCTGTGCTGAAACCGACGACTTCTCCTAGTGACCTCCCCCAGGGACCGAATTTGACCTCTCCCACTTTTCTCAATAACCTTACCCAGGGACTCACATTGATGATCTCTCCTACTTCTCCCAGTGATTTCACCCAAGAACTCCCATTCACCTCTCTTGCTTCTCCCGATAACCTTACACAAAAACTCCCGTTGACTTCTCCTATTTCTACTAATAACCTCACTCAAAAACTCAGTATGACCTATCCTACATTTATCAATAACCTCACTTTATAAGCAGTACAAGTCAGCCTGTAGACATTATTTTTCACCAGGTCTTCGCCTACAGCAGCCCTTCAAAATGCTGTAGCCTTTGAGAGAGGCGAATAAAACATTACTTTTTCGGAGTTTTTGTCAACAGTTTTATTGTACTGTTACATAGATGTATTATAATCGTTGGCATCCATTAGCGGCTATCAGTACACCCTCTCACATGATACTGAAATCTTGAATGATCATGTTCAAACCTTGAACTATGAAAACAAAAAGTTATTCTTGAAACTGAAGATAATGAATATCAAAATAGCCAAAGCTACTAGCGTAGTTGACTTGAGAAAATATATATGTACACACACGAACACACACATATATATATGCATATATATGCAGTTTGCAATCGAAATATATAGATTCCCCGTCTCCAGTCTTTTCTACTCCAACAGTGGTTTTAACGATATATATATATATATATATATATATATATATATATATATATATATATATATCTATATATGTATGTATATATATATATATATATATATATATATATATATATATAATATATATATATATATATATATTTAGGGAAGATAGGGGTGAATGGAGAAGGGTTGATTATGGATGATGCTGTGATGCATGAGAGGGAGTGGGTGGGGGATGGTGGGGGTAAGGAAGTATGCACGAGAAAAATTTTGACGCAGCCGGAAGGGATTTCTCCCCGTCTTCTCCTTTTCTGCATGAGGGGACGGAGAGGGGGGGGGGTCACCGAATTTATGAAGCGGCCTTGCTGTGGATGTGCTGTGTCTTGCGACACTGCTTCTTACCCAGGGCAGTGGACAGGATGCAGGGATGACCCATCATCCAGGAGGTGCCAAGATAAGAGGGAGGGAGGCGGGTGGAGGGGAGTGGGATATGTAGGGAATGGAATGGGTGGGAGTGGTTTCTGTGCCTTTTTCTTTTTGGCTATCCCCCGTGTAAGGGGGGAAAGCCTTTGGTATGCATGCATGTATATATATTCTCACCTTCTTACCATACTCCAGGTAGGGCAGGTGCCCTGTCAGTTGTGATGGGTTCGATCTCTGTACCTCTCTTCATCTTCTATCGTCTCCATTGTCTCTCCTCTCGTTTCTTTTGCTTACTGATTCCATCCTTTCATCTTTTCCTGGGTCTCCCTCTTGGCCTTGTCCCTTTCGGTGCCCAGAGGGTATTTTTATATGTCCATTCTCATCACGTGTCTTTACCATCTCAATTGACTTCTCTCCTCCACACCAAGCTCCTCCTGGCCATCAACATTTCTCCTCCGGTCTCTCCTTGTTATTTCTTTAATGAGGCGTACGACTCGCATTTTTGCCGCTTGAATCTTACTCTCTAGCTTAGCTGTCCATATTTCTGATCCATAAGTTAACAAAGGCCTTAGTATCGTTTTGTAAATCAAGACTTTAACCCTGGTTGGTATACTTTTTTCCTTTAGCAGTGGGTACAAGAGTCTTAGACTTTTAGTGTAGTTGCCAATTCTGTTGTTTATTTCTGTTCCCATGTCACATTTTTCATTGACGTTTACTCCTAAATACTTGAAATTTTCTACTAAATTTAATGGGACCCCTTCAATTTTAATTTCTATTTCCATATGGTATCTTTCTCTCGAAACCACCATGATTTCTGTCTTATTCTTGTTTATTTTCATGCCCATGGATTTTAGCTTGTCATTCCAATTGTCCACCGCTCTTTGGAGTGCAATAGGGGTATTTGCTATGAGTGCAATATCATCGGCATATGCTAAGGTTATGATTTCACCCGCATCACTTTTAAGACTCTTCATGATTTTATCAATGTACAAGATAAAAAGCAGTGGCGAGATTACTCTATTTTGTCGAATCCCAATAAAAACACAGAACCAGTTATATTCTCCTTGCTGCGTCCTTACTGCACTTTTACAATTTCTGTACAGACTCTTGGCTGCTCTAGCAAGTTTGGGTTCCAGCCCGTAATCACGGTCTGCTAATATGTCCCACAAATTGTTTCTTGTCACTCGATTAAAGGCCTTTTCTAATTCAATAAAAACGATGTAAATATCTTTAGCTCATTCCCAACTCTTCTCCATGATCATCCAGTGTGAAAATCAGTTCTGTCCTTCCTCTCCGAGGTCCAAATCCAGACTGGCTTTCCTCCAACTTTACCTCTACCATGCCTCTTAGTCTTTTCTCTAGAATTCTTTCGTGTATTTTTCCGATATGTATCAATAAGGTAATGCATCTATAGTTTTTTGCATTTGTTTCGATCACCTTTTTAAGATATTTTACAGATAACTGCTTTACACCAGTCATCGGGCACCGGCCATCGTACCATGCTACGTTGGAAATTCAGTAAAGCCAGTCCACTATATATTCATTACCTTTCAGCAGTTCAGCAGGTAGCCCATCACAGTCAAGACTTTCCATTTTCATTTTCTTTATTGCATCCCTAATCTCATCTCGTGTTATACCATCCCCTATTTCTCCTCTACTGAAATAAACTTTTTCTAGGTTTTCTTCCATGAGTTAAAAAAGTTCAGTATCATCTCATGGGTTTAGTAGTTCAGAAAAATACTTCTTCCATTTCTGGTCAATCTTACATGTATCTGTTAATAACTCGCCTTTTTTACCTTTAACTGTGTTTACTATTGATTCTTCTTTCCATCTGTAATTTTTGCAATACTATGTATCTGTTTCCTAATGCCAACCATGTCTTGTTCCATCTCTACTCCAAGTTTCTCCCACGCATCCTTTTTCGTTTTTCTTTTTACTCTCTTGGCAACATTTCTCGCTTCCTCATATTTTGTTCTGTTGTGTGCATTTCCCCTTATTCACTTTCTGAAAGCTCTGCTTTGCCGTTTCACTGCTGTCTTGATATCTACCGTCAATCAAACTATTTTCTTTTTTTCCCACCACTGATTTTCTTTATCTCAATTGTTTCTTTTGCTATTTCGGTGAATTTATGTTTCATTTTCTCCAACTCATGTTCAATGCTTTCAGTTTCTTCATTTTCCACTGGTACTGCATCTGACACTTTTTCCTGGTATTGTCTAGCATTTTCTGGAATGCTTTTAATCTTTTCACCATGATTTTATCTCTCACTACCTTTTTTTGTGTATTTTGTTTCTTGATAGACTTTTTGCTATCATTAGACGATGATCTAAATCTAGTGATACTAATGGTATGCATTTAACATCTCGAAGCATCCTTTTATTATTTGTTAAAACCAGGACTATCATCGATCAATCAGTATAGTCTTGAAACTTAGCATTCCATCTATACCAGCTCCACTTGAGGCTATCTTGGTGTTTGTAAAATGTGTTCATGATAACCAACTTATTCCTAACACAAAAATCAATCAAATTTTCACCCTCATTGTTTTTATTACCAATTCCGAAGACGCCTATCACATTTTCCAACCCAGTTCTATTAGTGCCCACATGTGCATTCAAATCACCCCCAATGATCTTGTCACCATTATCCACAGTATCTATGGTATCTTGTAACTCTTGGTAAAATTGCTTTTTTCCTCTTCTGGTCTTCCATGGTGTGGGGCATACACTTATATTAATAAGAAAAAAAGAAAGAAAATCAGCCAATTTGATTGTAATGCCTATTATTCTCTCCTTCACATAATCTATCTTTTCAATTTTGCCAGCAAATTCAGGTGCAAGAACAAAAGCCACACCATATATTCTTATCACTTCCATTCCTTTGTATATTAGCTCAGTGTTGCTATGCACCGTTTTTCTTCCGTCTCCAACCAATCCGGTTTCACATATACATAAAAAATCTAATCTCTCCATCATCATCTCTACCACTTCTTAAATTTGTCACTTAATGTTGTAGCATCTATAGTCGCCAAGCGAATATTCATTCTACAGCTCTGAGTGACAAAATGGTTGTACGCCCCGAAGAACACCATGCACTTCATCACCAACAAGAACGTGAATCCTGAACCACTACTATATTTGTATATATATATATATATATATATATATATATATATATATATATGTATATATACATATATATAAATATATATATCTATATATAAATATATATATATATATAGATATATATATATGTACAACATTGAATGGGTCCCAGTCATTAGAGATACAATTTTATCAACCATAATGCACTTTAATTCTAAGCCATATAGGCGCATGCAGAAATTGGGCGTACCACGTTACAATTTTTGCATGCGCCTATATGGCTTAGAGTTAAAGTGCATTGTGGTTGATAAATGAATATATATATGTATATATATATATATATATATATATATATATATACACATACACACCCACACACCTACACCCATATATATATATATATATATATATATATATATATATATATATATATATATATATATATATATATATATATATATATATACAGTGCTCCCTAGCCACTTCGCGCTTCACGTTTTGAGGCTTCAGTGCTTCGCGGGTTTTTCCAAAATATTCATAAAAAAAAAATTAAAAAAATAATCAGATTTTCTTAAAACTTACCATGCTAACACATGAATGTTATAGCTTTCTCGTGTAAGTTTTGATAAATGATTAAAATGATAAATAATATCGCTAGAGGGAATTTTATCGAAAAAAAAAACCGCTATCGGTGCGACGTCACAAAGTCAAGAATTTTATGACCAATGTATATCTTGATCTATTAAGATTTTAGGAAAAAATTAAATTACACGCTGTTAGTATGGTATTTCAGATTTTACATGCAAAAGCAGGTTAGTCTAGGTAAATTGTTAAGATCGGAAAACATTTGTGACGCCATCAATGACATCATACGGATGGAAGAGACGGACATGTATCGTTCACATGCTCATGGAATATGGAAAATAATGATTTGATTATACTGTAAAAATATCAAGTCGATATATAAAAAACATTTTTATTAGTATTTTTCTATCAGTGCGTCTGATCCCCCTTAATTACTGTATGATAAATGTTAATTACTGTATAAGGTTTAGTAATTAACAATTTAAGTAAATATGTGTACTGTTGTAATCTTTGTCTCAAACATGTAAAGTATAATTACTGTTTACATATTTTAAGCAGTCGGGTATCCACAGACATATACACTAAATTTCCTAAGAGGGGTGCAAATCCTACTTCGTGGATTTTCACCTTTCGCGGAGGGTTCTGGTCCCCATTAACCACGAAAAACAAGGGATCAATATATATATATATATATATATATATATATATATATTTACTTATATACATACATATGTACATATATATGTATATATACGTATATATATATATATATGTATATATATATATATATATATATATATACATACATATGTACGCACACAGACACACACACACACATGCACACACACACACACACACACACACACACACACACACACACACACACACACACACACACACACACACACACACACAAATACACACACACACACACACACACACACACACACACACACACACACACACACACACACACACACACACACACACACACACACACACACACACACACACATATATATATATGTATATATATATATATATATATATATAGTTATATATATAGTTTATTGACAGCTGAGGTAGTAATGCAGTCAGGTAACCATTGACCGTTTGAAATATTAAAATTAGGGAAATATTTAATCAGGGAAGACTCGATTATTTTCATTCTGAAACTACTTTTTGATTTATAAATTATTTCAGCACCATCCCAATGTATGCGATGATTTTTATTTACAGTGTGCTGAAATACCGCGGAGCTTTCTTGACCATATTTTACAGAATTATGTTCTTTCATTCTGGTTGCCAAGTCTCTTCCAGTTTGTCCCCAATAGATATTATCGCAATGTGAACATGGCAACTTGTAAACACCTGGGTTGAAGTCACTTGTTGGTCTACATTGTACATTAACTATTTTTCTGAACAATGACGTTGATGTTTTCTTTTAGTAATAATTGGGACATTTCATTTATAGAGTTATTAAAAGGTAATTTAATACATTTATTATTCCATTTATGTTTGTTAGTAGAATGGGGAGTAGATTTATGAAAACTTATTTTAGCCTTGCTAAGGGCTTTTTGCAAGAACCAATCCGGGTATCCTAATCTTGTAAGTTGTTTTCTTACTATTTTTATTTCTGAATCTAAATATTGTGGGCTACAAATTCTGAGTGCTTGTGAAAACAAGTGTTGCTTCGGGCTTATTTTTACGAGCACTCAGAATTTGCAGCCCACAATATATACATATATATATATATATATATATATATATAAATATATATATATATATATATGTATATATAGGAGTATATATATACTTGTGTTTATATATATAAATATATATATATATATGTGTGTGTGTGTGTGTGTGTGTGTGTGTGTGTGTGTGTGTGTGTGTGTGTGTGTGTGTGTGTGTGTGTGTGTGTGTGTGTGTGTATGTGTGTGTTTGTCTGTGTGTGTGTGCGTGTATATATATCATACATACATACATACATACATATACCAAGGCTTTTTCCCCCTTACAAGGGAGGTAGCCAAAAAGGGAAAGGCATAAAATCATTTCCACCCATTCCATCCCTGAATACACTCCACACCCCTCCACCCTCCCTCTTATCTGAGCACCTCCTGGATGACGGGTCATCTCTGCACCTTGTCCACTGCCCTGGGTCAGAAGCAGTGTCGCAAGACACAGCACATCCACAGCAAGGCCGCTTCATTAAATCGGCGACCCCCCTCTCCGTCCCCCATTGCATGTATACACACACACACACACACACATATATATATATATATATATATATATATATATTTATTTATATATATATATATATATTTATATATATATGTATATATATATATAAATATATATATTTATATACATAAATACATATATATATATAACATAAGAACATAAGAATGAAGGAGACTGCAGGAGACCATAAGGCCTACACCACCTGTCATCCCCATCCATAACGTTTTCTAATCGTTTCTTAAAACAACTGATTGTTTCAACGCTTACTATATGGTTACTAAATTTATTCCATTCGTCGACCACCCTATTAGTAAACCAATTCTTACCTATTTCCTTTTTAAATCTAAATTAGTCCAGTTTATAACCATTACTGTGAGTCCTACCCTGTTGTTGATGACCTTGTTGATGACCTTGTTTGCATCACCCTTGGTAAAGCTTTTGATCCACTTGAACACCTCTGTTTGATCACCCCGAACTCTGCGTCTTTCCAGAGAGTGTAAGTTAAGGTGCCTAAGCCTCTCTTCGTAAGGCAAATTTCTGAGTCTATGTAACATTTTGGTCATTCTTCTCTGTACTAATTCCAGTGAATTGATGTCCATTTTGTAAGACGGAGACCAAAACTGTACCGCATATTCAAGTATGGGTCTAACTATCGCTAGATAGAGTTTAATAATTACCTCTGCACTTCTATTCGTCACCGTTCTAGCAATGAAGCCTAATGCACTGTTAGCTTTATTTCTGGCGCTAATGCACTGTTTCCTGGATTTAAGGTCCGGACCCACTAGAACTCCCAAGTCTCTCTCGCACTCAGTTTTCTTTAAAAGCGTGTTATCTAAGCTGTATCTATTTTCGAGGTTGTGTAGCCTTACGTTTAACACGCTACACTTAGAGATATTGAAGTTTATTTACCATTTCACCGACCATGTGAACAGTTTCTTAAGATCATCCTGCAGAGTCTCTGCGTCGTCTCCTGACCTAATTAGGCGTTCTATTTAAGTGTCGTACGCATACTTACTAGCATCACTATTTATCCCGTCGTCTAAGTCATTTATGCACATAATGAACAACAGGGGACCAAAAACCGAGCCCTGAGGGACCCCTCTAGTAACAGTGCTCCACCTAGATTCTACTCCATTTATGATGATCCGGTGTTTTCTGTTACTAATCCAAGCTCTAATCCATTCTAACACTTTCCCTCCTATGCCATGGGCTTTAATTTTATTTAGCAGTCTCTGGTGTGGCTCCTTATCGAACGCTTTGCTAAAGTCGAAATAAATAATATCGTAATTATCATTGTCATTTGACGCCTTAAATACTTTAGTGTAAAAAGATAGAAGATTAATCACACATGACTTACCCTTTACTTGGAGGAACCATGCTGTGAATCACGAATTAAATTATGTCTTTCGATGTGTTCTCTGAGTCTATTTACTATTACAGATTCAATCATTTTTCCTATAACCGATGTCAAACTGATTGGCACGTAGTTGCATTTAGACGATCTATCTCCCTTCTTAAAAAGAGGAACAATGTTTGCTTGCCTCCAAGCAGTAGGCACAAAACCAGTGTCTTCTGATTTATTAGATATTTCAGTTAACTGGTCGCAGATTTCAAATTTACACTCCTTTAACATTCTCGGAAAAATCTAGTTTAAACCCGGGGAATTTGCAGCTTTAAGTCTTTCAATCTGCTTGACTACCTCTACTTTACTATTGCTGATATTAGATAGACTACTTTCTTCCTCCCATTTGAAAATTGGATCGCAGTCAGGTACGTTATCTCACCTTTTATTAGTAAACACCGATAGAAAATAATTGTTAAACTCCTCACTCATTTTTTCCTCCGACTCTACCATGACATCTTCATCGTTTTTAATTGGTCCTATTTTTTCTTAATTTTTTGTTCTATAGAGATGAAAGAAACGCTTTGGGGCTGGATCTTGCTTGACTAGGAACCTTAATTTCACAATTACGTTTTGCTGAACGTGTATTTATTTTAACCAGCGTTACCATTTCGTTATATCTTGATATAAGGTGTATTTCCCCCCCCCCCTTTTTTTTTTTTTTTTTTTTTTTTTTTTTTTTTTTTTTTTTTTTTTTTTTTTTTTTTTTTTTTTTTTTTTTTTTTTTTTTTTTTTTTTACATAAAGACCTCTTTTCATTCCTATCTAATGTTTCATTTTGTCCATCATCCATTTGGGAGTATTACTATTTTTCCGTATTGACTTCAGAGGGATAAATGTATTTTGTGCATTAATGATTAAATCAGTTAGATTGCTATACATTTCATCCAAATCGCTGACCTGTATATGTATGTATGTATATATATATATATATATATATATATATATATATATATATGTATATATATATATATATATACTTCTAGGGCACAGGTTTTCACGTAGACAATTTTGATTGAAGTCAACTGCGCTAATAGCTTTGGCTATCTTAGGATTCAAATTCTTCAGTTTGAAGAATAGCTTTTTGTCGTCATAGATCAAAGTATGAACATAATCATTCATGATTTCAAAATCATGGAGAAGAGGGTGCAGTAAATGGCGCTGTTGAATGTTAATGGTTATAATGACACAATGTAACAGTACAAAAGCTGTTGACACAAATACCGATAACTTAAGTTTTTTCGCCTCTCACGGAGGCTTCTTCAGGGTGAGAACTATAAATTCAAAGGCTAACTAGGTCTGCTATCGACGAAAATGAAGCAAATAATAATGGTCTCTGGCCGACTGTCAGTCCTTAAAAAGCAGGGTGGTAAGGGTTGTGGGAGAGGTCATCGCAATTCTTTTGGGAGAGGTCACTGGAGGAAGCGGGGGAGGTTAATGAAGTGATAGAAGATAGGGCCTTGGTTTCGGTGGTATTGGAGGCTGCTAAAGAACTTCGGGAAAGGGAAGACATCATCATCCGTAAAGGAGATAAGGCAGCAGTGTACGTCATCATGGATAAGACCTCCTACCTAGAGAAGATGGACACGATCCTGGAGAACCCCGCAAAATTCCAGCGCCTACAAAAAGATCCCATTGATGCTTTGAAGAAAAAGATCAACAGCCTCATCCAACAAGCTAATAGAACTACCAAACATTTTAACAAATTAGTAGGAAATTTTAAACCAGGATACAGCTATGGGACTATAAAAGCCCATAAGCAATGTAACCCCCTTAGACCTATTATAGCCCAAATCACCACTCCTTCCTACTACATTGCCAAAAAGCTGAATAGACTGTTAACTCCGTATGCCCCCACAGGCCGTTCAGTTTCTTTCGTGACAGAGTTCATTGACCTTCTGCGGACTGCACCACCTTGTCAAGACATAGCTTCCCTGGACATGGAATCCCTTTCTACCAATGTTCCAGTAGATGAGACCATCAACTTCATTTTAGACCGAGTCTACAGAAGCGACAAGCCTGTAATTGACATCCCCGAACACGTATTAAAGTCCTTGCTCGAAACATGTACTAGGGAAGCCCCGTTCCTCTCTCACCGAGGAGAGCTTTTCAGGCATGTTGATGGTGTAGCTATGGGTTCCCCACTCGGGGTCCTCTTTGCTAATATGTATATGGCCCACGTTGAGGAGAAGACTTTTCACCATCGACCTCCTTCAGGAATTTATGCCAGGTATATAGACGACATTTGTATCGCCACCAGTTCACAAGAAGACGTCACCAGCCTGATTTCTACCTTTCAGGATAACTCCTGCCTGGCTTTCACACACGAGAAAAGTGTAGAGGGACATCTTCCCTTCCTCTACTTAGACATCAGCAAAGAGAGAAAGTGTTTCAACACCAAAGTCTACACCAAAGATACCAATATAGGCCGTTGCCTTAATGCTCGTGGTGAATGCCCTGCAGCTTATAAAAGATCAGCAGCTACAGCATACGTCAACAGAACTCTGACACATTGTAGTAGTTGGAGGGAGACGTATAGGGAACTCGACCGGATTAGACAACTCCTTACCAACAACGGATTTCCCGACCAGATGATTGAAGGTGTTATCAAGAGGAAATTTGATCAGTATGACACACCAGCCCAGGCCCCAAATCAGATCAACGATGAAATCACCATTTACCACCAGAATCACTTTCACAGCCATTATAAGGAAGAGTGTGATGCCATTAAAGGCATCATAAAAAAGAGGAGTTTTCCCCACAGACGCAGACACAACAATCAACATAAGAATTTTCTGTAAGCCAAACCTGACTAGGTCCCTAGTTATGAGAAACAAAACAACTCCAAAAATCCCGAAGGAAGCCTCGACCAATGTAGTTTATAAGTTTTCTTGCCAGGAGGGCCGCTGTGACGGCTCCTTTTCCTACATTGGTATAACCTCCACCACACTAAGAAGACGTCTCCAATACCACCGTAACCAAGGCTCTATCTCCCAACACTTCATTGACCACGACGACATGAAGCCACCACTTAACACATTAGAACACAATACAATTATAATCCACAAAGAAACAAATTTCAAAAGACTGCAGATTGCTGAAGCTGTTGCTATTACTACTCAGCGGCCCTCCATCAATGTACAGCAAGCTGCAGATTTCATCCTACTATGGTGCCGTCGATTGATTAGTGTTTAACCAAGAGCACCTCCAATGGGAGTGATCAGAGATACCCACATAAAAACGATTTGGGAAATAAGAAATCAAGGTATACGCTGCCACCACCCAATCGTCTATATGGATATATCTGACCATAAATGGAAACTGCTCCTTGTCATTCACGTCTGACTCCGTCCCCTTTCCTCAGGTCGTTTGGGGTTGGTTCTGGGTAGCGAAAAGGCCTATGCCCAAGTGGGGGTAGTAAAAGAATATAAGTGAAGGTCTGCTATGTGTTAATTATTACACTGAAGCAAAAATATAGTAAGGAAATACAAAAGTATATTGTGGTTTTCTCCAACTAGACAATCTATTGATCCTTACAATATGAAAAATATATGGGTATGCGAGACATTTAATAACACAGTTTTTTTTGCTTATGGGCATCATAAGTAAGGTCACAGGCACGTGGAAAAACGTAGTTATTTACGCTCCAACCTTCCGGTCACTGTATAAGTCTACTTACAATATTGTGTCTACCTTCAACCCAGTATTCTTATTAGAGAACGATCACAGACAGAATTGTACTCTAAGGATTACACTCTCATAGCTAATGTATATATGCGTGACACCGTCTAACTCCTTCCACGCAGTGTTTGTGGAGTACACTCCCTTAAACCCTTTTAATTCCTGTTATCGGAATAGTTTTTGGCATCAGATTCAAAACTTAATAATAATAATAACTATCTACCTACTATATCTGCACTATATCATTTAACTCACATATTGACATTTATTTTCATTAATCTTACAGAATGTACCCATACCTGTTATCGGGATAGTTTTTGGCATCAGATTAAAATTTTAGCTGCGCACAAAAAGAACGAGACGGCTATGTGTTCGTATCTATGGGTAAACTACTAACCTCCCTGTTGTATT
>NC_134783.1:76246793-76254293 GCF_046742065.1 Oratosquilla oratoria
CCCTTTTTGGCTACCTCCCTTGGAAGGGGGAAAAAGCCTTGGTATATGTATGTATGTATGTATGTATTATTATTATTATTATTATTATTATTATTATCATTATTATTATTATTATTATTATTATTATTATTATTATTATTATTATTATTATTATTATTATTATTATTATTATTATTATTATTATTATTATTATTATTATTATTATTATTATTATTATTATTATTATTATTATTATTATTATTATTATTATTATTATTATTATTATTATTATTATTATTACTATTATTATTATTATTATTATTATTATTATTTTGTTCATTTGTTCATTTCCTAATTTGCTAGTTTGTTTAGATTGTTCGTTTATTCGTTTGTCCTTTTGTTCGTTTTTTCGTGTACTAATGTGTTTGTTTTTTCGTTTGTTCGTTTGCTAATTTGTTCACTTGTTCATTTGTTTATTTTTTCATTTTTACATTTGTTAATTTGTTGATTTGTTCATATGTCCATTTCTTCATTTTTTCATATGTTCATTTGTTCATTTCTTTATTTGCTCATTTGTTCATTTGTTCTTTTATTCATATGCTCATTTGTTCATTTGTTCATTTGTTCGTTTACCCATTTATTCATTTGTTCATTTGTCTATTTGTTTATTTGTTAATTTTTTCGTTTTTTATATTTTTATTTGTTTATTTGTTCATATGTTCATTTGTTCAATTTTTTATTTAATCATATTTTCATTTATTTGTTTGTCCATTTGTTCATTTGACCATTTCTTCACTTCTTCATTTCTTCAATTTTTCATTTCTTCATTTCTTCATTTCTTCATTACATTATTTCTTTATTTCATTTCTTCATTTCTTCATTTCTTCATTTCTTCATTTTTTCATTTTTTCATTTCTTCATTTCTTCATTTCTTCATTTCTTCATTTCTTCATTTCTTCATTTCTTCATTTCTTCATTTCTTCATTTCTTCATCTCTTCATTTCTTCATTTCTTCATTTCTTCATTTCTTCATTTCTTCATTTCTTCATTTCTTCATTTCTTCATTTCTTCATTTCTTCATTTCTTCATTTCTTCATTTCTTCATTTCTTCATTTCTTCATTTCTTCATTTCTTCATTTCTTCATTTCTTCATTTCTTCATTTCTTTATTTCTTCATTTCTTCATTTCTTTATTTCTTTATTTGTGTAGTTGCTTATTTCCTTATTATTTTGTTCATATGATTTTTGTTGCTGTTGTTTATCTATTTGTTTAAATGATTATTTGGTTATTTACCTGTTTGTTTATTCATATTTGTTTATTTTTATTTATTTATTTATTTGTTTATCTCTTTGTCTGTTGATCTGTTTATTTGTTGGCATTTTGAATTTGGCTGTTTGTTATGTTGAATTCTTGAGTTATTGATTTGTTGATTTGTTGATATGTTTATTTGATGATTTGTTGATATTTTGATTTGTTAGTTTGTTGATTTGTTGGTTTGTATATATAAAACTTATTCAAATATTTACCAAATAATATATTTGTTTATTTTGTTATTTATTGGCTTGTTCATCAATTAATTGATTAAATTTTTAATAGATAAATAGCTCTATTTGTTGGCTTATTCCTCTATTTGTTCATTTATTTGTGTATTAACTTATTTGTTCTTTTGTTTCCCGAGATAAGTAATTAGTTTCCGGGTCATCTTAGTGATTCTCTTTTACGTAACAATAATATATACCTTGTGAGTTTGCTTTGAATTGAATCCTACAAATCACCTGAAAAATGTATGCATATATGGATTTCCAGCACACTAAATAATGAAAATAATGGATATATCTGAACTCAATATCTTGTTTTCCCAAGGGAGGACTTTATCTCTCTTGTTGGTATTCATGATTTGTATATATTTTTTGTCTCCTAACAGGTAATTTCATTCAGATGAGGGACTTTGTACTTTGAGGGACTTGTACTATAGTGTTGAACTGTCGAATTGAACATATTTTGATCAACGAAACTAATTACATCAGAAAGGAGTCAATTTGGTTATACTTAATTCAGATCAGACAAGAAGCAATGACTGCTTTCATAGCAATGATCTGAGTAAAAGAAAATATCTCTATTCGTCGTGGTGATTAAAAAAAGTCAGCTTCATGTATCAACTGCTGGATCTATTTCCTTGATCCTAATCTTAATTATTGTTTTTCTTTTTTATCCACTCATCTACTTATTTCCTTTCTCTATAAACACGCGACAGCTGCTTCAGATTGTCCACAAAGATAGAAGCACCGGTGAAATACAGCCCATGACAACAATAATTTCTCTATATACGTTATATATCTAAGAACATTACATCCTGAACTGGAATGGACCACAAGGTGACTTGTCGTCTTATGATTCTGTTCAAATTTGTGAAATCCACAACGAGGGTATCTTTGTTCAACTATGGTTTACACAAGCGTAATACATACCGTGTTCGACGTCTCCGCATGCGATGTCAAAACGGCACAAAATTACTTATTGATGCACGCCCTCTTGGCTGCCTTACTTTTCTTCAGCAAATGCATATCTGTTCAACATTAATTTCAATGTTGAACAGTTTTCTGGTATGGCTCTAGGCTACTCCGTTATCTCGGGTTGGTGGAAGTCGACCCAGCTTCCTGCTAGTTGTTCATTTTTTCGAGCTTTATGGGTCATGAAGATAATAATAATAACAATACCAGCTGCATTTTCACTGACTGGAAACCCGCAGCCCCAAAGTGGGTGACAACAGTCCTCGAATTCTTCCGTAGATCTCACTGGGAAGAGACGTTAAAGTGTTGTTTTTTGCTGTATTAGTATTCTATTTCTATGTTAACCGGTCTATAGTACTAAGAGTAAAGGAATAGTCTGCGGTTATCAGGTCTCCTTGTTTGAATAGGTGAACGAAATACACTTAAAGTTGGTACAGAGAGATCTTAAGGCTAGTTCGGAGACTGAGTGCCAGCCCATTGAGACTGCACCTATAGATGTAGGCGCAGTAGAGGAGTTTTGAAGACAGGCGGTAGGGAGATGACTCTCTATGGCGTATGTCCCACTGAACAACCACTCCAGGCCACCCGTCACCAGTCCCGGTCATACACATTTGTATACATGTGTATGTACGCATATACATATTCAGAGATTATATATACAGCTTGTGTCGTCGTCGTTAAGAGCACATTCATACACTAGTTGTCCTATTGTCTTCACCTTGAATTTCCTCCATTATTTTTCTAATTATCTGTTTGCATGTCTTCGTTACTTCATTCTCCAGCTCTCTCACCATTAAAATCTTCTTTGCTTTTTCCCTCCTTCACTTCTCCATGCATGTCCAAAACCTAATTCTTTTTTACTTCAGTATTGAATGATCCGGTAATTTTGCACTTGTCACTAATTGCATTTACATTCATTTTCCTCCTCTCACACTTTCTAATGTCTTCTATTTAATCTTTTGCGATCTTCTCTTCCTCTTCAACTTTCTGCTCTTCTCTCCTCCTCTTGTACCTTCTCCTCTTTCCTTTCTCTTTTTCTTCATTTTGATGCTCTCTTTCTCCTCTTCAATCACTTGGTCTCTTCTCTTATTCAACTCTCTGCTCTTTTTTCCTTCTTTTAAACCTCCTATTCTGCTCTCCTCTTCAAACTCATGCTCTTTTTATCTCTTCAACCTTGTGCTCTTTTTCTCTTTCCCTTCAATCTCCTGATTACTTCTCTTCAATACTGCTTTTTTCTCCTCATCATCAACCTCCTGCTCTTTTCTCTTCTTCAGTCTTTTTTCTTCCCTCTAATCTACTGCTCTTTTCTTCTCTCTTTCAATCTCCCATTCTCTTCGCCTTTTCTTCAACTTCATGCTCTTTTCTCCTCTTCAACTTTTTCTTTTCTTCTCGTCTTCAGCCTTCTCCTTTTTTCTCCTCCCCTTCAATCTCCTGTTCTCTTTTCCTTCTCTTCAACTCTGCTCATTTCTCCTTTTCAACTTCCTGTTCTGTTCTACTCCTCTTTAACCTTTTCTCCTTCTCTTCAGGTTTCTGCTCTTAATATGCTTTTACAATGTGTGTGCTGCCCAACTATCAACATTTCCTGCGCACTTGTCTGCAACATTATCTGTACTTTGTTATTCATTGAGAGAACAACTCCGAATTATGTTCTCGTTCCCTCCACCACTTTCGCTTATTCTCGTATTCGTATCTCCCGCTACAATGATTCTGCCTCTCGTACCCATCCTTTCTACGTGTTGTTAAACTTCACCCACAACTCTGTAACCCAGGACATCTTCTTACACAGAGCGTGTGCGTATATTACCATCGTCTCCTGTCCTTGAATTTAATTTTTCATCGAAAGTATTCTGAAACTTTCAGTTTTAGCCTATAAGGAAATTCGCAATTTTTCCTTCCCGTAACTCGATCAACACATCCACCGTTACCTTTCCCGATTTAGTTCCAGCCATTAATATGATGGTCGACTACCACCTTTTACCATTGGACCAGTCTTCCACTCCCCTCCTCCTCTTCATCCTCATCCCTCACCTTTATCTGATATTCTTGTTTGGAGCAAGTATACACGTGGTTTTTTTCTCTCCCTGATTTTTCTGTTCCATGTTTCTTCACATAATCATTATATCCCCACCTCAATCCCCATTTAACGGGAGTTACTCTTGAACTGAATAAAACATTTGACATTAAACAAAATAACCTAAAGTATACATAAGTATATAAAAGTATGTATAAGGGAATAAAGCAGCCTAAAGCGATATTTTGTCTTCTCCGTATGTTTCTTGAGTGGATGAGGAGGGCTTTTGCCATATGATGTAGCGGTTAGACCGTTAGAGTAAGCCAAATCTGGCCGTCGGACCTTTGGAAGAGCTGTGTCTTGTTGCATTGCCCGAGCAGTGTAGCGAGGACAGGGATGGCCTTTCATCCACAAGGCGCTAAAATGAGAGGGACAAGGAATAGGTTTTTGGATAGGAGTGGGATAATGTAGGGTGTGTGTGTGCGCCTTGATTCGGCCATCACCCACTGAAAGGGAAAAGGCCCTTTGGTATATGTTTGTATGCATGTACCCACTTTGAAGGGTTAGTTGAAATAGCTTTAACCACTCTGAACAAGATAACCTAGATTCGCCGTCGTCTAAGGCCTAATCTAGACATACTCTAACCTCCAGTTAAATAAAATCGCTTAGCGGCGCCCAGAGGAATTTATTTACAAAAAATCTATTGGTATTCTCATAAGGTTAAATTTTGTTCGTGGGACAATCCACGATCAAACAAAATCGTCTGGCACAAGTGGAGATAGAACTTATGGGTAGAGAAAAAATCTAAATAACACTAGATGATATATGCAAAATAGTGTAAACCCGGAAATTATTATAGATACACTTTAACAAGCAACATAATATATAAACAAAATATCTTAACACTGGGAAAGACTTAGTCATTTATTCCAATTAAATCCATCGGTGTATTCAAAGTATATAAGTTTGAGATGATGAAAAATGATAAAGATATTCTATATCGTGTCAAATGATATATGCAAAATACCTTGAATTCGAAAAAAAAATGTACAGGTGTATTCTAATTTACTCCAAATGATTTTGACCAGTCAGAGCATACACTCAGTCTCTAATGATTTAGTAAATTACGGGTTAATGTCTATGACACGGTGATGTTTAGGCTAGATAAAAAAATTTGTATTAACTAGATTTTTTTCACTTCGCAGCTTAAGAGTTCATCGAGATAATCATAGTCTTAAGCCCGTTGCTACCACATTGTATCTATAGTCTAAAACACTTGGCTACGATGTCGTATCCATAGGCTTAACCCCTTCGTTACGATATGTTACGCACATTCTTAGCCCCCTCGTTTCGATATCGTATCCTTCGTTCCTATGTTGTACCCATAGTCGTAACCACTTCATTACGATGTTGTATCCACAGTTACTATCGTTACGATGTACAGTAGTATCCATAATCTTAACCCTTCGTTTTGATGTCGCATCCATATTTTTATTCTCTTCGTTACGATCTTGTATCCATAGTCTTGTGTTACGATGTCGTACCTACAGTATAGTCTTACAACCATTGGCAACGGTACTGATTTATCTTTTATATATTTTCATATCTTTTCGGAAACAAGGTTAAACGCGTTTGCTATGATGCTTCACAAATTAGATGAAACTGTCTCATGTCTATTATGATAAAGATTTAGAAATGAATCATTGTACCGGAGGTGGTCCCTGAGAAACCTCCACAAAGGGATTCCACCCCAAACCCACCAATCAAATCGTCGCCTTGTCTCCTCCAGTTCTCCCTCCCTCTCTTCCTCCTCCTCCCCCTCCTCCTCCCCTCCTCCTCTTCCTCCTCCTCCTCCCCCTTCTCTTCCTCTGCAACCGAAGAGAATCCAGTCCTTCGTCAGTGTCAGGACGGAACTCCTCCTGTTCCTTTCAAACCTCCGCTAGGCTGCCGCTCATGAAGATCTCTCCATCTATCGCAGTGTGTGTCAGTCATCCATCCATCTATCAATTTCTATTCATGTTCCATTTCAGATTTTTCTTAATTATTTGGTAACTCTGAATTCTTTATGTTTTTTCTCTTGCACATCAGTGTCTCTATTTATTGTCTTATTTTCATTTTTGTGTAATTTTTCGAAATGCGCTGAACCTTTTGAAACGTTTATGCTCTTTAAAAAATCTGATGCTCCAGAATCCTCGGTGATTTTCTTTTCCATCACACACATACACACACAATCTCAGGTTTTCTCCCTCACCTGCCATCATGGTCATTTTTCATATCCATTCAAACCTTATCTGTTCTCATATTATCCTTGTGAGTTTCTTCAATTTTCTTTTCTTAATATATATATATATATATATATATATATATATATATTTGTATATATATATATATAATATATACATATACATATATATATATATATATATATATATATATGTATACATATATATATATATGTATGTATATATATATATATATATATAATGTAAACGTTGATGTTTTCATTCTTTCTTACAGGAGATGAATTTATTCAGCTGTAATAAGACAATGAGAATAAATATGTTCTCTCTAACGACAAAATAAGGTCTAACAAAACTATGCCATGCATTATTAGTCTTTCTCCTTCGTAGATATAATCACCTCAAACTATAAAAAGGAAAAAGGAAATTAAAACAGAAAAAATAGATAAATGAATAGATAGCCATATAGATAAAAGGATAAGCAGATAAATGAATAAACAAACAAACAAATAAATAATAAAGAATAAATGGATACATAAGTAAATAAATGAATGAAATAATAAATCAACAAACAAAGAAATGTATAAACAAGGTAAACAAATACATGAAAAATCGAATTGCATCACCTTCCCTAATTGTCGAGCGGGCGTCATGAATACAAATGAAATAGACTGGCGCAAGTACCTTCAAGTAGGGAAAGAAGACATAACCCCCTTCAACACCATGGGGGCACCACGGAGATGATTAAACTCCACTATGG
>NC_134783.1:76259293-76261793 GCF_046742065.1 Oratosquilla oratoria
GAGTAAATAAATAATAGATAAATAGATAAACAAATCAATCAATCAATCAATCAATCAATCAATCAATCAGTCAATCAGTCAATCAATAAACAAACAAATAAATAATAAATAATAAATAAATTGATAAATAAATAATTAAATAAATAAATAAATAAATAAACAAATAAACAAATAAATACATAAATAAATAAATAAATAAATAAATAAATAAATAAATAAATAAATAAATAAATAAATAGGTAAAAAGATAAATAAATAAATGAATAAATAAATAAATGAGTAAATAGGTAAATAGGTAAAAGAAAAATGGGTAAATCGATAATTAAATGAAAAGATAAATAAATAAACAAATTAACTAATTAATAAAAATGTATAAATAAATAAATTAATAAGTATATATATATATATATATATATACATATATATAAATATATATACATATATATATACATATATATATACATATATATAAAATATAATGAATAAATAAAAATAAATGAATGAATAATATAAATGAATAAATAAGTATATAAATGAAATATAGATGGAAATATTATTAATTATAAGAATGTATAAATGAATGAATACATAAATAAATGAATGAATAAGCAAATAGATAAATCAATAAAAATATAAATAAAGATATAATATAATCTAAGGCGGAATTCATGTCATGTGTGTCTTCTTTCGTTTTCTCTCGCGTTTCTACAGGCTTAAGGACATATCTTTGGGTTCACAATGGGTCGTTAAAACAGTGAATTGAGGATGAGCCTTCCCAAATTTCCATGGGCACAATGCATTTGATATTTTATTTTTAATAAAAAGTTAATTACTTAGTAACACCATATGCAGCACTCATTTTACATCTTATATGTACCAAGGGCGTAGTACCCCTTATGATGTGGCATAACCGATTTAAACACGCACCCACACCACTTACCTATTCTCCCATTCCTAATATTTCGGTATCTTAGATATGAAAAGTCTTCATGAGTTCAGCTATACTGCCAGTACCAAACGCATCGCAGTGAGGCACAGCCACACTCGACTGCTGCCGCTGGTTTACTCCCAGTGCTTCACTATACAGCAACCCCAATTCCTCATTTCTCTATCCACCCCTGATGCACCTATCAGACGTCTCTCGATTACACATTTCTTTTAGATTATCTTGTACTCTAGGTGACTATTTTTTACACTACCGTAAACACAACAAATCTTTCAAAAACCTTGCTTCTATATTCATCCCCAAACGCCTATTACTTATCACATGTTTCATTCTACTCAGATATTTACTGACTTTCTTTATAACTCATCACATCTCCGTTAACGGGACTCCAGATCTAAAGCTCTCCACTTTCTCAAGCACACCACCATTCAAACACCAAAATTATCCATATTATTCCCCTGCCAAGTTCAGTCTCCATTCTTTAGATTTCTCTTCAGAATGAGTTACAAGAGAAATGTTATCTAAAACTAACAAATGTCTCATTTACTACGTCATTCTATTTACATCCATATACAACGAGTACAAAACTCTGCCTAGCACTCTTGCTTGCATTTGCTTTAATTACCATGCCATACATATACCGTACAAATTGGACAAGTATAGTGACGTCATACAACACTAACACAACCCTATTTTGATTTCAAATCACTTATTCTCACCATTCCCGACCTTCACGCCTAGCTGTTACTTATTTAAAAAGTTTTGACAGTTTTCGATTGAATTCCCTTTGTTCCATACACAACGCTCTTTTATATCAACTATGTCACATGTTTTCTCCATGTCCATAAGCGCGCAAAACACTTCTCCCTCTCTTATTAAATTCCTCTGAAGCACTTATCTTACCACAAATAAGTGAAAGATACATTCTCTTTTTCTAAGCCTACACTGTTCTTCCCCAGTAACTTCCTCTGTTTCCCTCCTGATACCTTGAATCAACACTCAATCAGAACCAATTACATAGAGGTGAACTTTGTTATTTCCAGTGTGGTGGAATGGTTGTGGAGGTGACTATTATCTAAAAAAAAAATCATATTCTAGACAAAATAAAAGCATACGAAAATATTACCGTACTATTGTTTCTGTACTGGGCACGACAAAAGTAATAGGCTTTCGTTTGCAATGTCCACGGAGTTGTCTAGATTTTAAACTATACAACTATGTGAGTTCCTTTTTTCAGTAGAAGAACGCAAGTCAAAAGTTCTAGAATAAACCTCGTATCTGAAACGATGAATTTTCTGTTTGATTAAGTATTGATAGTCAAAAACAAAAGAATATTACTTTGCTAGGATACATTCATCGCAAGTGGATACAAATAGTCAACATTTGATTACTAAAGGTTTATTTATTTATCATTATTATCATTATTATTATTATTGTTATTATTATTTTATTTATTTATTTATTTATTTATTTATTTATTTATTTATTTATTTATTTATTTATTTATTTATTTATTTATTTATTTATTTATTTATTTATTTATTTATTTATTTA
>NC_134783.1:76269293-76274293 GCF_046742065.1 Oratosquilla oratoria
CCTTGGTGTAGCTTGAATAACCAAGTGTAATTTATTCGGAAGAAAAGAGAAAAGAAAAATACGTTTAATTTACCTTCGAACTGATTAATGGAATTTGACTAAAGCTTAAGTTAAGGAAGAGGCATGGGGCCTACAAACGAATACTAATATAAAGTGAAGAAAATTGTAAGTGACTGTGGACTTACTGAAAGTGTTAGTAGCAGCGGAACTAACAGTGGTGGCAGCAGTGGTATCTCTTCCGAAGAGATTAGATGAACATCCTCCGAAGTGATTAGATGAACATCCTCCAAAGTGATTAGACAAACATCCTCTTAAGTTATTAGATGAACACTGAGTTAAAAGTGAACGGGTACACCAATTGTAAGTGCAAGCACCAAAACCACACAGAGTATAACCACAACCAAGCCTATGCTGATAGGACGAGGAGACTTCATACTACGAGTGGAACAAGACGATCTTCAAGGCAGGGAACGACGAGGGTGATGAACGACAAGGTTGATGAACGACGAGGCTGACGAACGACAAGGTTGATGAACGACGAAGTTGAAGTACGTAAGGAAGACATGAATTCTATCATGAAAGATTCAGATTGGATAGAAAGATCTAGTGACAAAATGAAAGTCTCTCATGTAATCAAATTAATCACATTTGGTTTGTTAACAAAAAACTTATAATTCAACGGCAAAAAAGCTGTATAAATGCCTCAAGTCAAATATGAATTTAGGGGAGGTAGATTATCTTCTTCAAGGGTACAGTAAAACCAGAATCATAAATCAATATACGATGACAGTGGGGCAACAGAAAGAAACTAGGAATTCTAGAAGTGAGTATAAGAAAAAAAGAATTTAGACAGAGAATTGGAAGCCCATTCAGGGATACTAGAATTGTATGTTACAATTGTAATACTTGGGGGGATAAGACACAAGACTGTTATTATGGAACTATTTGTAGAAATTGCAAATATGAGGGTCATGATGAGTATCAATGTAGACCACAGAACACATGAGTGTAGAAATTTTCGTATGCACCAAGAAACAAGAGGAAAAACCCCAGACACTGAATAAACCAATATTACAGATCTCCCCATATGTATATAATAGAGAGTATTGTGTTAAGGATAAGAGTGATAGAAGGGTGAAAGAAAAAGCCAACATCAAAGATAGTTATAAACTGACAATTTTCATTAGAAGGAATTCTGAAGGACCTCTCAGTGCTGGCAGAGTGTTCAATAAACACATTCAAATATTTATTGATACAGGATCTGTAGTTAATATTATAACTAGTAGATTTTTAAACCAGTTGAAACCAGGAGTGAAAATCTTGGAACTAATCCATTATTCGTTGCAAGGAGTAACTTGAAATCAGTTAAAAACATTAGGTAAGGTTGAACTAGAAGTCATCTTATATACAAAGGAACATTTGCACATTCCAGTGATAGTTGTAGAAGAATCTGTTTTTCCAGGAGATTTATTGATAGGATTTGCAACTATGAGAAAAGAAAACATGGTCATATGTCCTGCTGACTTAGGGATCTTAGTGAAATCACAGTTAATTCCATTTCTAAATCAACCAGACTTACGACCAGTGAGAGGAATCAAAGAATCCCTAGAAATAGATAGGAAAGATAGTATTTTTACTTTAGATAACGAGGCCGAGCGGTCCAGAAAGTAAAGCCACAAGTAATGAACCAACAGAAAGTGAAGCCACAAATAGTGAACCAACTCAGATGTTCAAGAAATACTATAAATAATTAATTCATCAATTACAAATGAACTCTTGCAAATTGTGGATGGTGGCATAATAAAGTCGACATTATTACACTCCAGAGCAATTAACAATGTGGGTATGCAGTTGAAGGAGTCATTGTAGACTCTGAAATTTTAACCATCCCAGAATCAATTACATTAAAAGGTTTGAAATTGGACTTAGGGATTTATAAGTTAAATAAGAACATAGTAGAAATATCAATGATTAATACTTTCAATAAAGGTATAGTCTTAAGGAAAGGTACAAAAATAAGATGTTTTCAGGTGTGTACAAAACCCATTAAGATTTAAAATGAGAGTACTGAGGAGGTGGAATTACCAATTTCATCAATCTGCTCAGTCCGGGAAGAAATAGAGTTAGGAAAGAAATACAAGAATCAACTAGAACCTACTAATTGCCCTAAGTTGGATGAAAGTTTAGTTGCTTTGTTCGTGAAGCACAATAAAGCAATTGCTTTGCCGGGGGACGCCTTAGACAAAACAATTGTTATAAAACATCAGCTTAAATCAAAACCAGGAACTCATTCTATTTATATTCCCGCCTACAGAGTTCCTCACTCTAAACTTACTATTGTAGATAGACTGGTCACTGAAATGTTATCGCAGGATATTATTGAACAGAGTAAAAGTGAGTGGAACTTTCCTTTAATTCTGGTGCCAAAATCAGATGGCACTATGTGCCCACTTAATGATTATAGGGAATTGAATAAGCAAACCATACGTGACCGATTGCCATTAACAGTGATAGGGGACAGTCTTAGAAGTTTAGGAACTGACAATAGATATTTTAGCACTATAGATATCAAGTCTGCTTTTTGGCAAATGGAGCTGCATGAAGACTCAAGAGAGTTCGCAGCATTTTCTACTCCAACGGGACACTATGGGTTCAAACGAATGCCATTTGAGTTAGGTAATAGTCCATTAACTTACATGAGATTAATGAATACAGTTCTAGATGGGGTGTTAGGAAACACTACCAGTGTATTTCTAGTTGATGTTCTAATAGTTTCCCAGACAGCGGCTGAGCACTTTAAGAAATTAGATTTGATATTCTCAAGACTAGTTGAAGCAGGATTGAAAGTGAAACTTGAAAAATTTAAGTTCTTGCAGGACAGTGTCATTTACTTGGGACATAAGATAGATAGACGTGGACTTAGTACAGTGAGTTCAAAAGTTGAATCAGTGAAGAATTTTCCTGTTCCAACCAATGTAGACAAGGTTAGGAACTTTTTGGGATTGACAGGATATTATAGAAAATTTATTCAACAGTATGCTGACATTGCTAATCCATTAAGTTCTTTGTTGAGGAAGGACTCAAAGTTCATATGGGGACGTGCACAGCAGCAAGCTTTTGACAAGTTGAAAGATAAACTCACGAGTTCACCTATTTTAATATTTCCTGACATGAAAAAGAATTCATTCTTTGCACTGATGCATCTGACATAGGATTAGGAGGCATACTGATGGAAGACAGAAATGGAACTTCGAAACCAATAGGTTACACATAAAGACTTTGTAATAATGCAGAGAAAAACTACTCTATAACAGAAAGAGAAACTTTAGCAGTAATTTATTCTATAGAAACTTTTAGGGATATGGTACTTGGGTATCCAATCAGAGTTTGGACTGATCATACAGCTATCCAGAACTTATTTAAGCATAAGAATCTTAGGGGCAGACTTGCTAGATGGTTTGTGATACTTCAGTGATATGAAGTTCAATTTGAATATATTCCGGGTAGAAAGAATGTTGCGGCAGATGCGCTTTCTAGAAACATTAGTCAACCAATGACTGGGTTGATTAATTTTGTTTATAGTATAGAGGAGTTAGTAACTTTAGATGAGGAAATTCTAATAAGAGAACAGAGGGATGATAAGACATGTGATTCATTAGTCAAGTATTTGATGAATCCAAGAGGAAATCCTCCAAAACTACCAAAGGGGTATAAGATAGAGGAATTTCATTTGACTAATGGACTTTTGTATAGAAAAACAGTTATAAGTGGGAAGGATATTTCTAGAGGTCCAATAAATCAGTTGGTGATACCACAAACTCTTATAAAAGAGATATATTGAAGTTACTTCATGATAGTGATTGTAGCTCACATCCAGGAAAGGATAAAACTTATAGACAAGCACAACTTTAATATTTTTGGCCAGGTATGAAGAAGGATATATATAATCATATAGATTTTTTTTTAATGTGTTAAGCTGAATAGAAATACACTAAAACCTGCTCCTATACTTACCTATCCCATTCCACAGAAACCTTGGGAAAGAGTTCACATTGATACATTGGAGCTACCTATGTATGAGAATGGATTTGTTGCCATTTATTATTTTTTCAAGATTTTATATTTTACAAACCATTCCTAATAAGAAAGCTGAAAATATTGCTTCAGTAATCTATGATCAGATAATCTGTAATTTCACTACACCTAAGGTCTTTTGATAACAAAATCTTGTAAAAATTCTGTAGTTTATTTAAGATCAAGAAAGTCAATATCTTAGTGAATCATCCACAAAGTAATGGAGTTGTAGAAAGGTTAAATAAGAAAATTATTACGTGTCTTAGAAGTATGATAAGTCCTCATAGTATAACTTGGGATACTTGAATTCCTTGTGTTAAATGTATTCTGAACAACTAGATTTATATAGCAAAAGGGGAAACACCTCATTTGATAGTTTTTAGGGAAGACAAATTCTTCCATATGGAATTTTGACTGCAGATCAGAAACCTGTGTATAATATAGGTTATTATATCTCAAATAGAATAAATACTTTTCAAAGTATTCACCAAAGAGTTAGGGAACACATGCAGGAGTATTCACAAGAGATGAAAAAGCAGCAACACAAAATAGCGAATAAACTAGAATTAAAAATAGGAGATTTAGTCATGGTCAAACTACATTCACCTTATAATTAACTTTCACCAAGGTATTCAGGTCTATAAAAGGTAATTGATTCTGCAGGTGGAAATATATATAAACTAGTCCATTAAGAAAATAAGGAAAAATTGGTAGGCCATTTGGATGATATGAAGAAAGTTAGGTTGCAGATCAGTGATACATTTGAAAATGACTGTTGTGATACCTTGTGTATCAATGTTGAGGAACCTGAAGAGTATAGGGAATATTATGATAATATTCTTTGTAAATTGAATATTAATCTTGATACATTTTACATTATAGTATTGAATTGACCATCTGTATGTACTTGGGATGGGAGACCTAAA
>NC_134783.1:76284293-76304293 GCF_046742065.1 Oratosquilla oratoria
ATGTTAATAGTGAATTTAATAAGAAGCTTAAAACAATTTTAAAAGGTAACGACGAACTGATAAAAAAATGTGTTACTATATCTCCGTCACTTCCATACATGTATGGTCTAATTAAAACACATAAAGTTAATAATCCAGTTAGGCCCATTACTTGTTCTATTGGGTCTTGCACATATAAGTTGTCAAAATGGTTAGTGTCTCTTCTTAGTCCTCTTGTTGGGACAATTTCCCACTCTCATATCAAAGATAATGTTGACTTAACCGAAAAGCTGCTTGGACATAATATCACATTTGATTTTAAGTTGGTTAGTTTCGATATTAAAAGTTTATTCACCCGAGTCCCGGTTTTAGATTTGTTAGGATTTCTAGAAAAAGAATTAAAGAAACATGACTTTACACTCCCTGCTCATACTATTATTAGTTTAATCAAATTATGTGTAATAGACTCTAAGTTTGAATTTAATGGAAACTTTTATACTCAAACATTTGGTATGGCCATGGGGAACTGTCTGTCTCCAATTCTTAGCAATTTGTATATGGAGTTTTTTGAAAGAGAGTTATTACCAAACATTCTTCCAATTAATGCAGTTTGGTACAGGTATGTTGACGACATATTATGCATTTGGCCTAATGATCAATATTTGGATACTTTTTTGTCAGATTTAAATAATTTGGTGCATTCCATTAAATTCACAGTAGAGGTTGAAGAAAATAATATGTTACCATTTTTAGATGTAAATATTTACCGATGTGGAAGATACTTTAAATTTGACGTTTACAGGAAGCCGACCAATGTCCTCTCGTACATTCATTTTTACTCGTATCACAGTCAAAAATCCAAGCTGTCAGTTTTTTCTTCAATGTTCCTGAGAGCTTATAGAATTTGTTCCCCTGAGTTCTTGGATCAAGAAATACAGTTCATCTATGACATTGGAGAAAATTTAAAATATCCAAAACATCTTATTGATAAAACAAAAATCAAAGCCAGGAAATGTTTTCTTAATACGTCGCAGGTCAAACCATTTAATTATAAAAATATGCTAATAATTCCGTACCACGAGAATTTAATCCATCTTCCTAGCATTTTTGAAAAATTTGGTATCCAGATAGTATTCAATAACAACATTAAGAGTCTGTTAATTAAAAATTCCCCAAGAAGTAAAGAAGGATGTATTTATAATATACCATGTAAAAATTGTGATTTTATTTATATAGGCCAAACAGGCAAAGGCTTAGAAAAAAGAATAGGCCAACATAAATATAGTATTAGAACGGGGCAAGTGTCCAGTGGGTTATTTGTCCACCAAAGGGATTATGGTCATAATATTGACTGGGGAAATTCTAAAATAATTGCTTCTTGTAATAATATTATAGAAAGAAATATTATTGAATCTTGTTTTATAAAAAGAAATTTTGGAAATAACATGAACTTGAGTTTGGGTTTATTTAAATTGGACAATTTTATTATTGACAAAATTGTGTGTGATAAAATGTAACATGGGACCTCTCCGAGTATCCTTATCTTCTTATGTATTTATTGTTTCTTTCTATATTGCTTTTTTGTACCTTTGAAAATGTCTAAATAGACGAAAACGTTCGGTATCTGTTTTTTTCAATTTCCCGGTGGTTTCTGCAAAAATATTTTATCACGTGTGTTTTGTGATTTCTTTGCATATGTATATGTATATGTATTAATATGTATATGTATATATATATGTATATATGTATATATATATGTATATGTATATGTTTATGTGTATATATATGTATGTGTATATGTATGTGTATATGTATGTGTATATGTATATGTATATGTATATGTATATGTATATGTATATGTGTATGTATGTGTGCATGTATGTGTATATGCATATATATATGTATATGTATATGTATATGCATATAGATATATGTATATGTATATGTGCATGTGCATGTATATGTATATGTATATGTATATCTACATGTGTATGTATATGTATAAGTATATGTATATGTGTATGTGTATGTGTATGTGTATGTGTATGTGTATGTGTGTGTATGTGTATGTATATGTATATGTGTCTGTATAAGTATATATATATATATGTATTTGTATATGCATATGCATATGTATATGTATATGTATTTGTATATTTCTTTTTGACATCTTTGAGGCAGAGAGATTCGTGTACATTCGAATTTCAAAACCCTTGTTCCTGCATTTTTATAAGTATCTTTTTATTTCTTTGTCTTATTTTATCTCCTTCCGTCTTTCTTTGTTTTTCTTTTTTATTATATGTTTTCATTTCTCTTTTTTTTTTCTTCTTATGTTTGTAAAGTTATTTATTTATCTATTTATTAGTTTATCAATTAGTTTATTTTCTATCTATTCATCCATTTAGTTATTGATTTACTTTTCTATTCATTTATCTATTTATTTATTTATTTTTGTATTTACTTAGTTAAGTAGACATTCATTTATCAATTTATCTATACCTTTTCGTCTTTTTTCTTTCTTTTTGTTTCTATACGTATGTCTTTCTTTCTTTCTGTCTGTCTGTCTGTCTGTCTGTCTGTCTGTCTGTCTGTCTGTCTGTCTGTCTGTCTGTCTGTCTGTTTGTTTGTCTGTCTGTCTGTTCATCTTTCTATCTGTCTGTCTGACTGACTGTCTGTCGATGTCTCTCTCTCTGTCTGTCTCTCTATCTCTGTCTGTCTGTGTGCTTTTTCTGTTTTGTCTGTCGCTCATTATGCCTTTCTCCCTTCCTTTCTGTCTACAAAAGGTAAGTCAAGATAAGAATTGCTTTCACCACTGTCAAGTGCCTCAAAAATGAATATAATCACTTGACGACACCCGAATAAAAAGAAAAAAAAGCCACCCGGCACGGAAGGGAGTTCATCGACATTATCTTTAACCATGTGATTCAGTTTAACATTACGGGCTTCTAGCTCTATCAGGAGGCTTGGACGCTGCCCCTTACAGAGGACTTTGTACCGTTGAATTTAATTAACTATGTCCATGGTTCAGCTCACTAGAGACAGGGTTCAAACTGTCGTTAACTCGACCACCGCAGCAAATAGGGACGCTCTAACCCGCTCGGGTAGCAAGCATCCTTTAACAATATAGATAAATATGATAAACTGACATAAAGAATAAGTCGATAGAGTAATTAGTGATACAGGAAGAGAAGAGAAAAGGAAAGACGAATTGAAAAAAAAAAAACTGACAAAGGAGAGAAGCGAAGAGAAAGGGGGAATGACGAGGAGAGGAAGGAAGCAATTAAACGAAAATTAGTCTGAAGACTGAATAGAGGAACCGTGAATTGGAAAAGCAAAAGGCTAGAAAACGATCACAAAAATAAGAAAACGATTGGGACTGTGGATACTTAAGTTTCTTCGCGTGAGTGATGCAGGTCAGTTGTATCAACATGTGATGCCGCTAACCACATACGAGTAAATGAACAGTAATAGTTATAGTAGTAGTAGTGGAAGTAGAAGTGGCATTGATGATAGTATGAGCAACAACAGTAGTAGAACGAAAAGATTTAATAGTAGTGGTAGAAGTAGTAGTAGAAGTGGTAGTAGTAGTAGTAGTAGTAATAGTAGTAGTAGTAGTAGTAGGAGTAGGAGTAGTAGTAGTAGTAGTAGGAGTAGTAGTAGTAGTAGTAGTAGTAGTAGTAGTGGTGGTGGTAGTATTAGTATTAGTATTAGTATTAGTAGTAGAAGAAGAAGTAGTAGTAGTAGTAGTAGTAGTAGTAGTAGTAGTAGTAGTAGTAGTAGTAGTAGTAGTAGTAGTAGTAGCAGTAGTAGTAGTAGTAGTAGTAGAAGTATTAGTAGTATTAGTAGTAGAAGTAGGTGTACGAGGAGCATATACAGAATATGGACCAGGGAATATTCACTTCGATAATATTCACGACTTCAGGCGGGATGGGTCCAAGGCCAAAGCATTCTACGCTTGTCTAGCAGAGATGAAGACAGAAATAACAGCAAAAACCAAAGAGTAGTAATATAGCGTGGATGAATGTAGCGTAACACGTTCCACCCCCTAAATCACTACATATACAAAACCTCGATTTTGAGCAGACTGTAGTAGAAAGCAGGATAAAAGAACTTTTGTGCTAGGCTTCAAGTGAAATAAACAACAAAAATATAAAAAAGTAATCCATCAGTCATTGGCGAGAGAGGGGTCAAGAACCTGCGTCTGTGTGAGACAGATCATGACTGCTTTCACCGCACAGTTCCACGAGGATAGAGGTCTTAAAAATAGTAGCAGTATTAGTGGTAGACGAACAGAAAAAGTCAATCGAAAGAAATTATAATATCACAGAGGTTGTGCTCTGGGGCTGGCACAGGTGAGAATTATTGAAGTTTGCATTGTTCAGTTAAGTCGCCCAAAGAACTAGGAGTCTCACCCGTGATGGTCAGCAAAACATACTGCATTTGTGCGTCTACGCAGCAAAATTGCAGCCAATGCGTATGCGTTAAAAGTGGAAAATGATGCACGAACTGCAGAAGAGGAAGGGAATGAAGAAATCGGAGGGAGCAACAACATTCGGAGGCGAGGAGTGGTCAACTGGGAGATGTGGAAACTGTGGAGGATGGGAGGGATTTGATGGAGATAAACTTGGGTGGTGGTCTAGTGAGTGATAGAGACTCAGAAGAGGGAAGTGATCCCACGATATCGAGGTCGGAGGAAGAAAGCCTACGTTATCAAGAGCAGCAGGGCAGGAGTGGAAGGCAGGTTCTGGAAAATGTGGCAATAGCCTATGGTTGAGGAGTGGCTGGACGACGCCTACAGCAGGATATTTGCCTTCTCCCCAGGAAACCTCTTCACCTCCCCTAAATGCAAGGCAACCAAGGACCTAATAGAGGAGATGACCTGTCTTATAAGATCATATATAAACTCATCTTCCAACACTCCGGGGGTATTCAAAACGCTGTCGGTCCTTCCACACATTACATGTCAGAGGATTCACAGAAAATCAAAGCACTCGGAAAATGTCCAAGGATTGCAACGGAGGATGGAACAGTGAAAGAAAGGAGAAGGTGAGCATCTAATGATGGAGGCAGAAGCCATTCAAAATAGACTCAACAATGGCACCAACAGAAAGAAAAGACCAGAAGACAGAGCCAGGAATTTTGCAGACAAGATGAGGCAGGGAAAGGTTGCGGCTGCCATGAGGTTGCTCTCAAGGGAGGATGAAGACCCAGAAGCTCTACCCCTAAACGTGGAAACGTTGAAAATCCTAAATGAACAAAGAAATCTAAATGCAAGACCAGCAAATCCGGACACTAAATTCAATGGTGACTATCTCCCACCCCACGAAGTGATCTTTGAGCGCATCACGAGAGAAAGGATCTGGAGCCATGCTCTACACACCCAGGGAACGGCAGGACCATCGGGCTTAGATGCGTCTGGATGGAAATGTCTCCTCAGCACCAACCTATTTGGGACAACAGCGGGGGGAATGCAGGATGCCATCGCTGGTTTGGCGAGGAAAATGGCTACTGAGGACTGTCAGCACCTTGAGGCATACACAGCGTGCAGACTTATCTCACTAGATAAGAAGCCTGGCTGTCGTCCAATTGGTATAGGTGAGGTACTAAAAAGAATAATAGGGAAAGCTATCATGGAAGTCGCAAAGGACGAGGTGCGAGAAGCGGCTGGCAACCTTCAGGTGTGTGTGGAGCAACAGGCAGGTTGTGGGGCGGCAATTTACGCCATAAGGAGGATATGTGATAAACCAGATTACAAAGCAGTCTTATTAGTTGATGCTTCCAACATCTTCAACAACGTAAATAGAGATGCTACTATACACAATATCGAAAGCAAGCGCCCAATTTTGGCCAAGTATATGAAGAGCACATACAGAGAACCAGTAAAGCTATTCGTCACCAAGAGTTGAGAAGAAAGAGACGAAAGTGGAGGTTATCCAATCATCAGAAGGCACCACTCAGGGAGACCCGGTGGCCATGGTAATGTACGCACTTGGTCTTATGCATCTGCAGCAGAGGATACAACTTGAGGACCCCAGGATTAAACAGGTAGCATATGCAAATGATATCACGGGGGCAGGGAAAGTAGCAGACGTAAGAAAGTGGTGGGATCTGGTACAGACACACAGTCCGGACTTGGGTTATATCCCGAATGCAAATAAATCTGTCCTCACAGTGAAGCCAGATTACTTTGACGAAGCCAAAAACCTCTTTAAAACAGGGAAGTGATAGTAACTAAAGAGGGGAAAAGACATTTTGGTGCAGTGATTGGTTCTGAATAATTTAAAAACAATATATAAAAAATAAAGTTAACGAATAGGTGGTGGATGTTAGGCTACTAGCCAACTTTGCAAAGACTGAACCGCATTCGGCAAATGCCGCATTCATATATGGTGTTAAACATAAAAGGAATTACATTTTAGGAACGGTACCGGACATCACCGAACTATTAAGTCCCCTTGAAGAAACTATCTGAAGTGAGCTAATTCCCGCCATCACTAACAGACGGCTAAGAAAAAATATATATATTGAACTTCTACCATGAATGGAAGGGCGAGGTATTTGAAACCCACTAAGCCTTGCCAAGATATAACACCAAAACTCTCTGAAACTTACGTTCTCCCTGACAAACAACTTCGTGTCACAAGATCAACAGAAGACTAACATGGAGGAAATCAGAGAAATAGAAATAAACTTATAAAAGGGAAGGGAAGTGAAGCAGGAGGAGGAGCTTCGCACTCTATTAGATCAGCTATCGAATAGTATGAAAATAAATATAGCAATGGCACAGGAAGATGGGGCGTCCAAATGGCTGGCAGCACTATCGATCAGGGCAAAGGGATTCAACCTAAACAAAATATAATTGAATGATACTATTGCCTTTAGGTATGGATGGTCATTGGAAAGACTGCCTAACATATGTTCCTGTGGTACACAGTTTAATAAAAAACAAGTGATAGTATGCAAGCAGGGTTGATTCATTTGCATGAGACATGACGAGATAAGGGATATTACTGCCCAAATGCTTCGGGGAGTATGCAAGGATGTGACAATCGAACCATCATTACTCCCACTAGGAGGAGAGAACTTCAGGCGCCGCACGTCCAACACATCAGATAAAGCATGAGTGGATGTAAGCGCAAGAGGTTTCTGGACACGGGGAAAACTGGCCTTCTTTGACATGCAAATATTTGATCCAATGGCCCCCTGTTACAATAACCTAACTATCGAGGCGTCCCACTCCCGAAATGAGAATGAGAAAATAAGGATGTACGAGGAGCGTATACAGAATGTGGACCAGGAATCATTCACCCCAATAACCTTTACGACTTCATGTGGGATGGGCCCAAGAGCATTCTACCCTCGTCTGGCAGAGGTAATTGCAGAAAAGAAACAACAGCCAAAAAGCAGCATTGTATCGTGGATGAAATGTAGACTACCATTCTCACTTTTAAGATCAGCACACCTATGCCTGAGAGGTACCAGGTCCCTACCGCCTAAATCAGCACATGTACAAAACCTAAATTTTGAGCAGACTGTAGTAGATTGTAGGATAAATGAACTTCTGTATTAGGTTTCATTAAAGTAAAATAATAAAAAAAAATGCAAAAGGATAGTCGACCAGTCATTGACAAGAGAGGGGCCAATGAACTGTGTCTGTGGGAAGCAGATCCTGATTGATTTCACCACACAGTTCCATGACGATGGATGTCGTTCTTAAAAAATGGTAGTAGTAGTAGCAATAGCAGTAAAAACAGTGGTAGTAGCAGTTATAGCAGCAGTGGTTAGTACGAGTAATAATAGCAGTAGGGATAGTAATTGTTGTGTTAATAGTATTAGTACTAGTAACAGTAGCACTGGGCAGGTATCCCATGAGAGCTCATCTCTATAATGATCTGTTCATCCTCTGTCGGAATAAGAGAAAACTGAATTTTAGGGTTTTTTATGTTAGACTCTTCCTTTGAAGACGATCTAAGACGACTTTTCTTCTTTTTCTTTTTCTTCTTCTGTCCCTTGAAGACCTGATGATGTCTGAATCTCCTCTCCTATGTGGTTTCTTCTCGTAGGATGTGACTACTTTTCTTTTGTATAAACCTAAACCAAATTTGAATAGAACAATATGTAAGGGTGGATAAGAATATGTAAATATGATTGAATTGAAGAATAAACGTTAAGACTTTGGTATATGTATGTATGTGTGTATGTATACATAAGAAATATATAGTTTTTAAACATCCAATTTACTAAAATAAGCAAATTGTGACATTTTGTTAATAGAGTGGGGGAGTTCTGTAGATCCGGTGAAGTTCTGTAGATCCGCTGGAGTCCCGTAGATCTGGTGGAGTCCTGTAAATCCGCTGGAGTCCTATAGATCTGATGGAGTCCTGTAGATCCGTTGTAGCCCTACAGATCTGTTGGAGTCCTGTAGCGCCGGTGGAGTCCTGTAGATCCGGTTGGAGACCTGGAGCTCCGGTGGATCCCTGTAGATCCGAGGGAGTCCTGAGGACGAGGTGGAGTCCTTAGATCTGATGGAGTTCTATAGATGCTACGGAGTCCTGTAGATGCTGTGGAATCCTATAGACCCGGTGAAATCCTGTACATCCGGTGGAGTTCTATAGATCCGGCGAATCATATAGATCCAGTGGAGTTCTGTAGATCCGGTGGACTTATCTAGATCCTAGAGAGTCCTGTTCATTTGGTGGAGTCTTGTAGACCTGGTGGAATTCTGTATATCTGGTCGAATCTTGTACAGTCGGTGGAGTCATGTAACTCCGGTGGAGTCCTGTAGATGCTGTGGAGTTCTATAGCTCCTGTGGAGTCTTGTAAATCTGTTGGAGTCCTGTAGATCTGGTGGATTCCTGCTGAAGGTACCTTCGGCTGAAGGCCGCTAAAGACCAAAGACCAGTAAAGGCCGAGGGTCGACCCTAATGCGAAGCAGCAACAGGCACAGCCGGTGGTTCTTAAATGAATAATATATAAGATAAGTAAAAAAATAAAAAAAAAAAAAAATAAGATAAATAGATAAAGAAAAAATTAAGATAAGTAAATTATCAATTTGTAGATGAATTAATAAAGTACCGATAAAACAAAACATGGAATAAAAAAGGAATATGTAATTTAATTTGTTAATACCGTATATGAAAGAAATAGATACATTGGCGAAAATTTTCGTTATGTTAATTAGATAATTGTCTACTATAAAAACTAATACTACGAATTGATTAACTTAAACATAATCACAACAAAGTAATATCGTAGCACACTAGTAAATTTATACTAATGACCCACTTTAGGAGAAAAATACGAGAAAGTTAAAAGATCTGTATATTTCGATCATTATCTGTGCTCCTATTCAACAGATGTGATTACAAAGTGGAGAAAAGCATGCATATATACAAAAGTAGTGAGGTGAATAGGTAGGGACGGGGACTCAGGTCACGTGTCCGGCGCTACGTGGACATTGGTGGATTTTGTCCACTGTTAGTGTAGAGGGTAGCAGTCTATTTACAGCTAAGGAAGTTATGCAATCTGGTGACCATTGGCCATTGGAAATATTATAATTAGGAAAATTGTTGATTAAAGAGAATTCTATATATATATATTTTTTGTCTAAAACTGTATTCAGATTTATAAATTATTTCAGCGTCGTCCCAATTTATTCGATGGTTTTTATTGGCGACATGCTGAAATACGGCGGAGTTTTCTTGCCCATATTTGACTGAGTTCTTGTGCTCTTTGATCCTAGTAGTGAGGTCTCTACCCGTTTGTCCCCAATATACATCATTACAATCTAAACAAGGTAACTTGTAAACTCCAGGAGTTGTATTACTCTTTTATCTGTGATTTACATTGACAACTTTACTGAACAAATTATTGGGATAATTGAAGATGAAGTTAACTTTTTCAGTGGGATCCACCAATGTCTACGTAGCTCCGGACACGTGACCTGAGTCCCCGTCCCTACCTGTTCACCTCACTACCTTTGTATATATACATGCTTTTCTCCACTCTGTAATCACATATGCTAAAGAGGATCGCATATAGTGATCGTAATATTCGGCTCTTTTTACTTTCGCCTATTCTTCTCCGAAGGTGGGTCATTAGTATAGATTTACCAATGTGCTACGATATTACTTTATTGTGAGTTACACCCACGATGGAACTCTCTTCGCCTCTCCGCCTTTCTCAACAACAATATTGGGATAAGAAGTCCTATCGCCGGTTGGAAACTTCCCTTATAGCTAGCAAGAAAAGGAAGAACCAACGTCAGTTTTTATCTAAGTGTCTAGAAGAACAAGTGTGTCCAAAGTCTTTTGGATTTCTCAAACAAAAGAATTTGGGATACAGTTTTCCCACATACATCAGGGATTTCTTGCAGGAACGCATCAAACTTGCTTCCTTGGAAAGTGATGCAGCCTACCTACAAGTCAGATCTGCTACAAGACATCTTAAGATAACGAATCCTAATGAGTATACTTACCATTTACTTTCTAGAGCAGCTATTAGCAAAGCCTTCCATATCAGTGATAAACATCTAGAAATTCTTAATAAGAAATTAATCAGGTTATGTAACAACAGTGTGTGGTCTAAAATTTCATTGACAGAAAATATGGTTAATTTATCTTATATCACTCTCTCTCACCATGAATTAGAAGTGTTAGGACTAGGAGTCAATTTTGCTATGTACCCAACTAAGCCATACATTAGTCTACATTGTAGAGTTCGACAATTTCTTGGCTTCAATTAATTATGATAAAGACCTACTTTACTTAAAAGGTATTCTCATGCATGGTATTTTGGATTGTTTTAAAGAAGATTGTGGATTGCCAAAGCGATACAATCTAGCTGTAGAAAATCTCACAAATCGTAAAAAAGTCACCGTATCCGGGGTAGATAAAGGTATGAAATTAGCTATCCTTAACACATGTGAACAGCTGTCCAAGAATCCATTAAAAAGCACTGCCTCAGAATTCAACAAACATGCCAATAAAATCTTAGGCAAAGACATATTCCCAAAACTGAAAGTCATTAATCCTGAGTTGTGAAACTTTTACGGTCTTCCAAAATTGCACAAAGAAGGTATTCCTATCAGAACTATCATATCAAATAGGAATTCCTGCACCTATAAGACCTCTAAACGGCTTACACAAATACTATCGTTTGTAGGCTGTTTCTCATAGTCTGAAATAAAACACTCAGAGGACTTTATAAGTAAAATCAAAAGCAATAACCTACCAGGGAGCAGTGTAAGAGGCTGGTCGATAAGTAGGTAGATAGAGGGGTAGCTGGCGAGAATTTCATTTTTACGAGTTAGATGTTTTGAAAACAATAGCCACGAAGGAGTTGCGGAGTTGCATAATCCCGTTCACTGTCTAAAGTTGATAAACAAAAGCTAGAGTACAGATATTAACGCTGATGTGACAATATATAAACACTAAGCCATTCCGCTTCGATATCAAAATTGCTTGTGTAAGCAGTATTGCTTAAAACGGCGTGTCAGTCTTTCTGATTAGAGAAGGGTGGAGGAGGAGAAAAAAATGATTGGTTCAGGGGAGAAAAATCACGCCTTTAGGGAAGGCACTTGTTTGTAACGGTCAAAATTATTGGATGAATTAATTAGGGACGTCGGAACAGAGATGGCTTAGAGAGTGGATTGGGGATCCCAGGCGGAAGTCCTCTGGTGTACCTAAGAAAATAACGTTGTAGAAGATTTAGTGAAGAAAATCAAGAAAATATCTCAACAGATTAAATACCCATATTCGGAGCATATACCAGATGGGGCTTGACTAAGAAGGATGATTTGATGTATGGGGCCTACAGATGAAAATAAGCAATGAAAATTGAATGACTAACATTGAGACAATGATGAAAAGAAAGTGAAAATGAAGGAAGAAATATAAAACAACATAAGGGAACAGTAAACAGAATTAAATCAATTAATTTCATATAGAGAAAAAGGGAACTGAAATAAAAGTGAGGGGTCGATTGTGGTGGCAGCGGTAGGATAAACCTCCGAAGTAATTGCAAGACTGGTTCGTGCAGCAAACTACAAGACTGAGTGCAGGATAAGTCTACGAGTGTACGGGTATACCAATCATAACCACAACCGCAACCACAACGACGCGTGTGCTAAATCCAAGGGACGATAGGACGAGGAACTAGGGGACGAGCCACTACAAACAACTACTACTACGAGTGGACGAGGTAGCGCAAGCTACGAGGAACGAGGAAATAAGCCACTACAAGCGACAGTGAACAAGGACTGACGAGGGACGACGAGGTTGATGCACGTGGAGGCAGACAAGTCAAATCGACTTTAAAAACACTAAAGGTATGACTAACACTGTTTTAAGACACGAGGCTCATACCTCCAATATCAATATTCCCAAATTCACAGGTGATGAAAACACATTAAGAGTTAATAAGTTTCTCAGCTTGATTGACACATTAATCATTAGTAAAGATATAACAGATGAAAAAAGGAAAATAGAAAATTTAAAAGAGAATGTAGATCCTGAGAAGGGTAGAGCTAGTCTTATAATATATTTCTAACAAATGGAAGATATTAACCAACATGGAGCTTATAAGAAAGCATTCATTAAACTTTTTATGTCAAAGTGAGATCAGGAACCTATCGGGTCTTTGGTTAGGATTATAACGGAAGTAAAAACAAGCAAATCAGACACAGAATACTTGGCAAGATTAGACAGATGGTCGAAGGACATGAAATCTATCTTGACATATTCAGATTGGATAGAAAGATCTAGTGACAAAAATAAATTTTCTCAGGTAATCAAAGTAATCACATATGGCCTGCTAACAAAAACTCAGATAAATTAACGGCAGAAAAGCTGTATAAAGATCTCAAGTCAACTATGAATTTAGGGGAGGTAGATTATTTTCTTCAAGGGTACAATGAATCTAGAGTAATTGGTTCATATGTGATGACAGTGAGACAACAGAAAGACACTAGGAACTCTAGGAGTGATTACAGAAAAAGATAAATTGAACATAGAGTTAGAAGCACTTCAGAGGATGCTAGAGTTGTATGTTACAATTGTAATACTTGGGGGTATAAAGCACAAGACAGATATTATAGAAATATTTGTAGAAATTGCAAATATGAGGGTCATGATGAATGTCATCTGAGAAACCCACCTTTCTGTATGTATCATCAAAGGATAGGATATAGAACACATGAATGTAGAAATTTTCGTATGCACCCCGAAACAAGAGGAAAAACCCCAGACATAGAATAAAACAATACTACAGAACTCCCCATAGATATACACATAGACAGTATTGTATTAGGGATAAGAGTGATAAAAGAGTGAAAGAAAACTCCAACATCAAAGATAGTTATAAACTAACAATTGCAATTGGGAGGACGTTTGTAGGATCTCTCATAGCCGGTAAAGTGTTAAATAAACCTATTCAAATATTTATTGATATAGGATCTGTAGTTAATGTTATAACTAATAGAGTTTTAAATCAATTGAAACCAGGAGTGAAAATCTTGGAACCAATCCATTACTCGTTGCAAGGAGTAACTGGAAATCAGTTAAAAACATTAGTTAAGGTTGAACTAGAAGTCATCTTATATACAAACGAATGTTTGCATATTCCAATGATAGTTGTAGATAAATCTGTTTTCCCAGGAGATTTATTGATAGGATTTGCAACTATGAAAAAAGAGAACGTGGTCATATATCCTACTGACTTAAGGATCTTAGTGAAATTACACTTAATCCCATTTTTAAATCAACTAGACTTAAGGCCAGTGACTGGAATCAAAGAATCCCTAGAAATAGATAGGAAAGATAACATGTATATTTCAGATAACGAGGCCGAGCGGTCCAGACCAACAAAAAGTAAAGTCACATATAGTGAACCCGACTCAGATGTTCAAGAAATCCCAGCAATTACAAATTCATCAACTACAAATGAAGCCGTGCCAATTGTGGATGGTGGCGTAATAAAGTCGACATTATTACACTCCAGACCAATTAACTGGGTAGAGGAGCAGTTGAAAGGAGTCACTGTAGACTCTAAAATTTTAACCATGCCAGAATCAATTAGATCAAAAGGTTTGAAATTGAACTCAGGGATTTATAAGTCAAATCAAAACATGGGTGAAATATTAGTGATTAGTACTTATAAAGACATAGTCTTAGGAAAAGGTACACAAATAGGATATTTCCAAGTGTTTACAAAACACATTGAAATTTTAAATGAGAGTACTGAGGAGGTGGAATTACCGATTTCATCAATCTGTTCAGTTCAGGAAGAAACAATGTCGGGAAAGAAATACAAGAATCAACTAGAACCTACTAGTTGCCCTGAATTGGATGAAAGCTTAGTTGCTTTGCTCATAAAGCACAATAAAGCAATTGCTTTGCCGGGGGACGCCTTAGGCAAAACAATTGTTTTAAAACATCAGATCAAATTAAAGCCAGGGACTCAACCTATCTATATACCTGCATAGACTAAGTACAGTAAGTTCAAAGGTTGAAGCAGTAAATAGTTTTCCAGTTCCAAACAATGTAGAAAAGGTAGAAGTTTCTTGGGATTGACAGGATATTATAGGAAGTTTATCCAAGGATATGTGGACAAAGCTAATACATTAAATTCTTTGTTGAGGAAAGACTCAAAGTTCATGTAGGGACCTGCACAATAGCAAGCTTTTGACAAGTTGAAATATAAACTTACAAGTTCTCCAGTTTTAATATTTCCAAACATTCTTTATACTGATGCATCCGACATAGGGTTGGAAGGCATACTGATGCAAGAGATAAATGGAACTTTGAAACCAATAACTTACACATCTAGACTTTGTAGTAGCGCAGAGAGAAACTACTCTATAACAGAAAGAGAAACTTTAGCAGTGATATTTTTATCAGAAAGTTTTAGAGATATGATACTGGGATATCGAGTCAGAGTGTGGACTGATCATACAGCTATTCAGAATTTATTTAAGTATAAGAATCATAGGGAGAGGCTTGCAAGATGGTTTGCAGTACTTCAGTGCTATGAGGTTAGGTTTGAATATATTCTGGGTAGAATGTTGCAGCAGATATACTTTCTAGAAACATTTGCCAACCAACGATAAGCAGGAAATTACTAAGTCTTGATGTAGTGTCGTTATTTACACAAATTGATGTAGCGGAAGTTTTTAGATTCTTGGAAGAAAAAATACAACCATAACAAAACCAACTACCACTGCCACTAGCAAAAAAAAATAATAATAAGCTTAACAATACTTTGTGTCAGCACTAATGTTTTGTCATTCAGTTCTAGCCAATTTATATATGGAATACTTTGAGTCAGTGCTACTACCGGGAATTAAACCACCCGCAATGTTTTGGTATAGATATTTTGATGATATTTTTACGGTTTGGGATGATGAATGGGGTTCCTTCCAAGAATTCCACGATAAACTCAATTACTTAACGAATAATATTAAATTCAAAGTGGAATGGGAAATAGACCACAAATTACCATTCTTAGATATCTAAATAATTAGAAATTCGGAGTCTTTATCATTTACAATTTATAGGAAACCCACCCATACAGGGCACTACCTACATTTCTTTAGCTATCATCTATATAAGATAAAATATAGTATCGCTTCTGGCCTATTTTTACGTGCTTTGAGAATATGCAGTTCAAAATATTTAGAGATGGAATTAATATAAATAAGGAATCAATTAACAAAATAGGATACCCGTCGTGGTTTTTAGAGAAAGCCCATAGAGCTAAAATTAGATTTTATAAATCTAGCTCCCATTCCACTATGAATTATAAGTGGAATAATTGTTGCATAAAATTATCATACAATAAATCAATTGTTACCGGTAAGGAAGAGTCAATTTCATCTTCAATTACCCCAATAATTTGTTCAGTAAAGTTGTCAATGTACATCACAGATAAAAGAGTACTACAACTCCTGAAGTTTACAATTTATCTTGTTTAGATTGTAATGATGTATATTTGGGACAAATGGGTAGAGACCTCACTACTAGGATCAAAGAGCACAAGAACTCAGTCAAATATGGGCAAGAAAACTCCGCCGTATTTCAGCATGTCGTCAATTAAAACGATCGAATAAATTAGGACAATGCTGAAATAATTTATAAAGCTAAATTTACTTTTAGAAGAAAAATAATAGAATCCTCTTTTATCCATAATTTTCCTAATTACAATATTTCCAATGGCCAATGGTCACCAGATTGCATAACTTCCTTAGCTGTAAATAGACTGCTACCCTCTATACTAACTGTGAACAAAATGCACCAATGTCCACGTAGCGCCTGACACGTGACCTGAGTCCCCGTCCCTACCTGTTCACCTGACTACTTTTGTATATATGCATGTTTTTCTCCACTCTATAATCACATCTGCTGAGGAGGATCACATACAGTAATCGAAATATACGGTTCTTTTTACTTACGCCTATTCTTCTCCGAAAGTGGGTCATCAGTATAATTAGACATACATTTTAAATTGGTTAAAATCAACAGACTTATAATAAAAACAAAAGAAGGAAATCAATATTCCTCTAATAATCATCTCTTTACTGCTATTCAAGAGTGTTGTATTTATTTTGGTTATCGTGCAATTTTATTGGTCTAAGGGGGATTCTTGACAAAAAGGAAAAACTTACTAATGGACTGAAAGGATGAATGATATTTTGAAAAATATAGAATTACAAACGTGAGATGAGAGAAAAAGACAAAAACAGACTACATAATGATTTTTAGATAATGAAAGAGAGAGAAAGAGAGAGAGAGAGAGAGAGAGAGAGAGAGAGAGAGAGAGAGAGAGAGAGAGAGAGAGAGAGAGAGAGAGAGAGAGAGAGAGAGAGAGAGAGAGAGAGAGAGAGAGAGAGAGAGAGAGAGAGAGAGAGAGAGAGAGAGAGAGAGAGAGAGAGAGAGAGAGAGAGAGAGAGAGAGAGAGAGAGAGAGAGAGAGAGAGAGAGAGAGAGAGAGAGAGAGAGAGAGAGAGAGAGAGAGAGAGAGAGAGAGAGAGAGAGAGAGAGAGAGAGAGAGAGAGAGAGAGAGAGAGAGAGAGAGAGAGAGAGAGAGAGAGGGAGGAGCAGTATTGGTCTCATATCCATATCTCGATTTTATGATATGATGACTCCATTAATCCTGATTATGACTACCTCGAGGCATGGCGTTAGAAGCATATACATGATATATGACTAAATAGCTATCCACTGAATATACATTCCTACACCAAATACATTAACCCATTCAACTCCGATGACAAGATGTCTTGTCATTTGGTCAAATAAAACAAAAAATCATAATAAAACAACAAAATGTTTGATGATCAAACAGCACCAGAAAAATATGACGTCATCAGTCCTCCTCGAAGGAGGACTGATGACGTCATATTTTTCTGGTGCTGTTTGATCATCAAACATTTTGTTGTTTTATTATGATTTTTTGTTTTATTTGACCAAATGACAAGACATCTTGTCATCGGAGTTGAATGGGTTAATAGATAATCATACATGGCATACATTCCTTGCATAATTCATCACTATGTTGATTGTGAAAACTAAGCATGGATACTTTTGATGTCAAACAATTAAATTCAAGAAAAGAACATGGCCCATTTCCGTGTGCTGCATTACCTGAGAGTAATTTCCTTAATCATCCTAGCTGTCGCAAAGTAATTTTATTCAATTGATCAAACAATGAAAATAATTCAAATAATCTTCATTATGTCAATCCTCCGATCACGCAAACCGAATTCTCGTGCTTCATTTAGCTACAGGCAATTTTAGTCAAATAAGGAAAATCCTTTTCACATTGGTATGAACTAAACACATGTAAATATATTTCTGATTAATATCGGACGGTTTTATTTATCGTAAAAGGATCCTTAACTAGGAAAGGCTAAGAACATTTATTCTCTACGAAAAGGTAGGTTTCTTTCCATAGGGGCAGAAATATTATGTGGTGGATGGTAAACATATATTACTGGAAGATTTAGTAATGATTATATAATACTATATAACTGTCTAGCCGCATTTGATATACATGAGTTGAATGTATAATTAATTTCGTGATCAAAGTTTAGACTATGTAGGACCTTAATGTTAAATTTCACTTTTGTTTATTTATTTATTTATTTGTTTGTTTGTTTGTTTGTTTGTTTGTTTGTTTGTTTGTCTATCTTTTTATTTTTTGTATCTTGATATCAGCTATGTTATATCAAATTTTCTTTTTCTATTTTCATTTATTGATTTTTTTATTTCTAGATAGTCTATTTTCATATTTCATCAATATGTATTTTTCATTTTTATTCATCATTGTATTATCTTGTGACTTAATTTTGACTGATTTTTACTTCAGTATATTAATTCTATTTAAATATTTCTTTTTATATTGTTTTAGCATGTTTTTTTATCTTATTCTATTTGATTGGATTTTTTTTATGTTATTTTTCTTTTTCTCTATGGGGATCACAAAGTAAAATGGTTAACTGCATCAAACTGAGGGGGCAAATGACAGGGCAAAGTTCTTGAATCGTCGGATTAGAGAACCCCTTCGAACCTTTGCTTGAAGAGCCTCTCCTCATATTATGCAAATTCCTCCGGATGCTGGAGCCGAAGTTGTCAAGTATCTTCCCCGAAGATCCGGGACTGAAGAATAAATCAAACACTTTTCCTTCAGCACGTCAGGAGACGCGGCCAGTCAACAAGATGAAGAAGAAGAAGAAGAAGAAGAAGAAGAAGAAGAAGAAGAAGAAGAAGAAGAAGAAGAAGAAGAAGAAGAAAAAGAAGAAGAAGAAGAAGAAGAAGAAGAAGAAGAAGAAGAAGAAGAAGAAGAAGAAGGAGAAGAAGAAGAAGAAGAAGAAGATGAAGAAGAAAAAGAAGAAGAAGAAGAAGAAGAAGAAGAAGAAGAAGAAGAAGAAGAAGAAGAAGAAGAAGAAGAAGAAGAAGAAGAAGAAGAAGAAGAAGAAGAAAAAGAAGAAGAAGAAAAAGAAGAAGAAGAAGAAGAAGAAGAAAAAGAAGAAGAAGAAGGAGGAGGAGAAGAAGGAGAAGAAGAAGAAGAAGAAGAAGAGGGAGAAGAAGAAGAAGAAGAAGAAGAAGAAGAAGAAGAAGAAGAAGAAGAAGAAGAAGAAGAAGAAGAAGAAGAAGAACAACAACAACAACAACAACAGCAACAGCAAAGGAAAGGGTAAACGAAAAAAGAAAACGAGACAACGAGAGCAGAATAATAGAAATGGAAAAAGAGAGAGAGAAAAAAGTGAGGAGAGTAGGAAGAAATGCAGAAAAGATGAAAAAATGAAAACAAAATAGTAAGAAGGAAGAATGATTAGAAAAAAGAAAAGAAGAAAGAGGATAAGAGAAATAAGGAGAAAATGAAGAGAGGGGAATGGGGAAAAAGAAAAAGATAAGGAAAAAAATGAGGAATAAAACGATGAGGGAAAAGCAGCAGAAGTAAGAAAAGAAAATGACGAAAGAAGTGAGGCAAGAAAAAAAAAACGAAGAAAGAAAAATAGAAGAGAGAAAATATAGAAAGATAAAAAAAAGGAAAAAAAGGGGGTGGTATTTTCATGATTGACGGAAAAAAAATCTGTAACGCTTACGTTCATACTACTTCACGTCAGGTGCCAGCCTCGGGGCAAGTGACACTTGGAAAAATAGACTCTGAGGCACTCTTACAGAGCCAGGAACACCCACTCCCCCCCCTAATACATACATATATATATATGTACACACACACACACACACACACACACACACACACACACACACACACACACACACACACACACACACACACACACACACACACACACACATATATATATATATATATATATTTTATATTTATATATATAATTTATATAAATATATATATATATATATATATATATATATATATATATATATATATATATATATTCAATGGCTCATATGCAGCTCTGCCTTTAGATTACAAAAATCAAGACCATTACGATAATTTGTCCTTTTTTATACAACGAATGAAGATGCTTCCAGGTAT
>NC_134783.1:76309293-76311793 GCF_046742065.1 Oratosquilla oratoria
ATTTCCATCACCACCTGTCATCCCCATCCATAAAGTTGCCCAATCGTTCCTTAAAACAACTGATAGTTTTAACGCTCACTACATGGTTACTAAGTTTTTTCCATTCATCGACCACCCTATTAGTAAACCAATTCTTGCCTATTTCCTTCTTAAACCTATAATTGTTCAGTTTATAACCATTACTGCGAGTCCCGCCCTGTTGTTTTATTATGATGACCTTGTTTGTTTTACCCTTGCCTTTGATCCACTTGAACACTTCTATTAGATCACCCCGCACTCTGCGTCTTTCCAGAGAGTGTAAGTTTAGGTGCCTAAGCTTCTCTTCGTAAGGCAAATTTCCGAGTCCATGTATCATTTTGGTCATTCTTCTCTGTACTGATTCTAGTGAATTGATGTCCATTTTGTAGGACGGAGACCAAAACTATACCGCATAGTCAAGGATGGGTCTAACTATCGCTAGATAGAGTTTAATAATTACCTCTGCACTTCTATTCGTTACCGTCCTAGCAATGAAGCCTAATGCACTGTTAGCTTTATTTCTAGCGCTAATGTACTGCTTCCTGGTTTTAAGGTCCGGACTCACCAGAACTCCCAAGTCCCTCTCGCACTCAGATTTTTCTAAAAACGTGTTATCTAAGTTGTATCTATTTTCGGGGTTGTGTAGCCCTACGTTTAACACGCTACACTTAGAGATATTGAAGTTCATTTGCCATTTCACCGACCATGTTAACAATTTATTAAGATCATCCTGCAGAATCTGGGCGTCGTCTCCTGACCTAATTAGGCGTCCTATTTTAGTGTCGTCCGCAAACTTACTAACATCACTATTTATCCCATCGTCTAAGTCGTTTATGTACATAATGAACAATAAGGGACCCAAAACCGAGCCCTGGGGGACCCCACTATTAACATTGCCCCACCTAGATTTTATTCCATTTATGGTGACCCGCTGTTTTCTGTTACTAATCCAAGCTCTAATCCATTCTAACACTTTTCCTCCTATGCCATGGGCTTTGATTTTATCTAGTAGTCTCTGGTGTGGCACCTTGTCGAACGCTTTGCTAAAGTCAAGGTAAAAAACATCGTAATTTTTCATTGTTATCTGACGCTTTATATACTTTAGTGTAAAAGGATAGAAGACTATTCACACATGACTTACCCTTGGAGAAACCATGCTGTGAATCACGAATTAAATTATGCCCTTCGATGTGTTCTCTGAGTCTATTTACTATTATTGATTCAAGCATTTTTCCTATAACCGATGTCAAACTGATTGGCCTGTAGTTGCATATAGACGATCTATCTCCCTTCTTAAAAACAGGGATAACGTTTGCCTGCCTCCAAGCAGTTGGAACAAAACCAGTGTCTACCGATTTATTGAATATTTCAGTTAACTGGTCGCAGATTTCAAATTTACACTCCTTAAGCATTCTTGGAAAAATTTCGTCTGGACCCGGAGATTTTGTAGCTTTAGGTCTGTCAATCTGCTTGACTACTTCTTCTTTACTAATACTTATATAAGATAGACTACTTTCTTCATCCCCTCTGAAAATTGGATCGCAGCCAGGTACTTTATCTAACTTCTCAATAGTAAACACCGATAGAAAATAATTGTTAAACTCCTCACTCATTTTTTCCTCCGATTCTATCATGACATTTTCATCGTTTTTAATTGGTTATATTCTTTCTTTATTTTTTTTGTTCTATAGAGGTGAAAGAAACCCTTTGGGTTGGATTTTGCTTGACTGGCAACTTTGATTTCATAATTACGTTTCGCTGAACGTGTATTCCTTTTAACCAGCTTTGCCATTTCGTTATATCTTGATCTAAGGTGTCATTCCCCGTTTTTTATTTTTACGTAAAATCCTCTTTTCATTCCGATCTCATGTTTCAATCTGTCCGTCATCCATTTGGGAGTATTACTATTTTTCCGTATTGGCTTTAGGGGGATAAATGTGTTTTGTGCAGTAATTAGATCAGTCAGATTACTATACATTTCTTTTAAATCGCTGACCTGACTGTTGGGCCCTCGTCCCCAAATGACCTAACCTAAGGTATGCATATTACCCTCCGTGACCCATTCCTCACTCCCAGCCCCGCTCCGAGAACCAAGAATGTTCGAAACGTCCGTATGACATTTCGTATTCAATTTCAAATAGGTCTTTATATTGTCAAAGTTTGCTTTCCTGAAGTCTGGTACTTGAACGTTATTCGTACTTTTTAAATTTCCCAAATAACATTAAATCTTATTTCTTGATGATCACTAGAGCCTAGACTATCTCCCACTATTACGCTGCTAATTTGGTGCTCATTGTTTGTTAAAATTAAGTCCAGGGTATTTTGTCCCCTCGTAGGATCGGTAATCACTTGTTTTAGGAAATTATCCTGCACCACATCTAGGAATTTCTTCGCTTCATGATCTCCTATTAAAGTTTCCCAGTCAATGTTTCTATAATTAAAATCTCCCATGATCACAACGTTTTTATACAGGGACGCTCTG